>NC_034411.1:18890029-19071495 GCF_002078875.1 Numida meleagris
GAGGAGAGGAGAGGAGAGGAGAGGAGAGGAGAGGAGAGGAGAGGAGAGGAGGAGAGGAGAGGAGTTTTCTTAAAACTGGTTGGCTCATCACCATTGTGTGGAATATATCCCCTTCTGAGGTCGTGTGCCATTTGGTGTGTCCTCGTCAAGTTTCTGCTGCGGGGTACAGACATGGTGTGCTTGTGAAAAGACCTACAGTTGCACCTAGTCCTTCCTGCTGGGAAATGACAGGAGTGTGATAAGATCAAATTTCCTATTTCCATTTTTAAGCTAGTCTAGTAGCTAGAATGCACTCAGTGGAGAGGCTTTGCTACCTCTGTTTGCCTGGAAATAGCAATTCTAACAGCAGCCCATTTTTTCAAGAGATCTGGAGCAATTTTGAGAATTACAGGAGCTGAGCTGATTCTCTCCCAGCTGAAAGAAGTGGTTAAGATGCTAGCAATGCCAAGACTGAGTGTAGAAAGAGGAATTCACATGTGACAGGAATTATTTCCTTTGGCAAATGCCTTTGGCAAAGGTGAAAGCAGTAGAGAAATGACCAGCCCCAGTAGGAAACCCCTGTACCTGATGTGGACTTTTCAGGTCAGCTATTTTTTTGAGATGCTCCATTTGCTACTTGGAAAGAGGAGAATGTGGGGGTGGAGGGAAAGGGAATAGCCAAATGTAGACAGCTGCAACAAGTACTGGCCAACTTCTATATGATGCACTGTCCACCCCCAGCAAAAGATGTGTGATGGAAAAGGAACATCTGTGCTTCCTTCATTTTTATCTACCCGTTCAAGAATCATAGCCAGTTGGTCCAAAGCTGTTATAACTTACCTTGGGTATAAGATCAGCACATACAAGCTGTAACTGACACCCAAGTAAACCCACCTTGGGTTTGGCTTGCTGTGGAGCAGAAGTTCAGAAGACTTCTTTTTTTCATGCACATAATCACTTTCTGCCACAAACTTGGGTTTGTTCAGAAGGAGTTAGTTCAGATGGACCTAACTGTAAGGCTTTGTGAAAAAAAGGAGCCAGTGATACTTTGCCAAACTCGAATATACTTTCATCTCTAGATAGTTCCTCTGTTCAGCCATAGAAAGTTGGGACTACCTCATCATGCACCTCACAGCTACAGTGACATGTTGTGAGTCATTAGAAGCACATAATCTGCTTGGATATTCCATTTTTATCGAAAGTAACAGACTTGCTATACAGACCTATGTTTTCCTCTGAAAATAAATGTTTTCTTTACAGACAACAGACATCTTACCTCTTAAGGCCAGAGTTTGCTTTTTCATTCACTTTGGATCCTTTTCAATCTCTGCCTCTTTTAGCTTCATTCTGTCATAAACACAGTTCTTAAGTTTTGCATTTTCTGTGCTATTAAAAAAAAAGTGAGCTGCTAACACCAGATCACATCTTTTACTGTTGACCTTCAGATTCAAAATACACTGAATGTCATTGTTCTCCAACTATAATAAAGCTTTTAAAATATATCCGACATGCTGGAGTGGATGGGAGGGTTGTAAAAATCTTACATTACTCTGATTCTTTTTACTTCATATGTAACTTCCTTGTTTTCAAATCACACTGCTATTTTTTTCTCTGAAGAAGGTCATGAGATGTTCAATAATGGCTAAAACATGAGGAATAATGAGGAAAGGAAAAAGCATTGTTCTCTGGAAACAGTGAGCCTTACATAGAAACTGATTTTGACTGTCTATGTTACTTTAGTATTGAGGTTAGGATGCAGTTATGGAATAAATTTGCAACTAACATCACAATGCTCAGCATGACTAATAATTAGCCAAAAAATGTAACTAGTAGTTCATCAAGACTCCTCTTGTATTTAGAACAAATGCAAGTGCCAGGTTTATTTTTACTTGCTTAAGCATGATGTAAGGTTTCTTCCACTGGAAAATCCCCTATTAGTAAATTTATCTGGATTATATAATATTGTCCATGGGGCTTTTTCTCCTCCTGATGACTTGTATCCATGGAATTCACTTTATAAACAAAATTCTCTGTGTGTGACTTTAGTGGCACTAACAAGTAACCCCTCTCTACACAGCCCACTTCTGTGCATACTGTCTGCAGGCACTGCCCTGTCCAATCCTGCCATCAGGACACTGACAGCACTGCTCACAGAAGCCTGGTGACTCATCTGAATGGAAGTACTTCAGTGTCTCTGCTTGGGATTTTTTGGGAAAGACAGAGGGAAAACACATGCAACAGCTTGCTGCCCATGCAGCACTCAGCAGAAGTTGGCCATGGTGTACCCTGTTCCACATCTCATCTGAGTTTGTAAGACAACAGATGAAAATGTCATATCCCAAAAGGGCTGGAAGGACTCTCCTAAAACTGGGAGAGTTGACACTAGATCTGCAAGTGAACTTGGGCTTACCAAGGTGGATGGCTAGTTGCAGCAGCTGCAGAAGGGGCTGAATTTTGAAAGAAGCAAAAATTAGAGTGTGGGCTAATGGGCCCAGAGACTTGGCCTGTAGGAATATTCCAAATATGAGGAAAAGATGTGAGATGCCAGGATAAATGTCTTTTAAATATGCAAAGTAACACTACAGTGCATATTTACATAGAATGGGTAAAGAAACTCTTTAAGATCATCTGTAATGAGCATTTTTCTTAGACTTCAGAAGCTGGAGTTTAGATAAGGCAGGGTTTGTTTTCATTGTGTTTTCTATCAGGTGTACATCAGGAAGACATTTCTTCATATCAGATCATTAATTGTATTGGAATCAGGAAATTATGATGCTAAGCACTAAACAGACTTACAACACAGGAACATGGCTATTTTAGTTTCAGGGAGTTCAACTGGTAAAAAAAAAAATCCACATGCAGAAACCTAAATTATGCCTTTCACAAAATAAATATATATATATATTACTTTTTATACATGAAAGGAACAAAAAAGATCACGACTTGGCTTTTTTAATAAAAAATGAAAATTTCTACGCAGAAATGCTGAATGCTGTCATATAATAGAATGAACGGTGCCATTATTTGGAATAATCCCCAAAGGGCTGCTCTTGCTACTGGGACACTTTTTGTCCCAGTGTTGTAGGACATCCAAATGAAAAGGCCTACTAAAATATCTGCTAGCAGCACTCGCTAACAAACAAATTACTATTTTCTGTTGTAAGAATCCTCAACATGGGAAAAACTGGGTGCTTAGAACAGCACTTTTTACCTGTATGTCAAGATGTTCAATCTGTTTTTACAGGTGGATGGAAAAATGCCCCTTTCAGGTTCAAAGTCCAGTGATGATACACTGTAGTTCCTGATATGTTGCCGCATACCATGACCTGTGTTCAAAGGCCAGGATTGAAAGTCTTTTTAGTAAGTATAAATGCAGAAATTTTTGGTCAGTACCACAGTAGCTTATTGCAATTGTTAGGAATATATATTTTCCAATCGCAGAATCATAGAATCATTAAGGTTGGAAAAGACCTCTAAGATCATCATGTCCAACCCTCAGCCTACCCCCACCACACCCACTGACCATGTACCTCAGTGCCACATCCACATGTTTCTTGAACACCTCCAGGGACGGTGACTCCATCACTGCCCTGGGCAGCCTGTGCCAGTGCCTCACAGCTCTTTCCAAGAAGAAATTTTTCCTAAAATCCAACCTGAACCTTCCCTGATTCAACTTAAGGACATTAGAACTTATCCTATCACTGTCACCTGGGAGAAGAGGCCAACTCCCACCTCAATACTGCCTCCTTTCAGAGAGAGAGCAGTAAGGTCTCCTCCAATCCTTCCAGTTACAGTATGCTACCATTTTAGAAGCTGCAGCTATTTATCAGCTGATGAGGAAAACTGTATGACTGTATGCAATGTGCTTTATAAGATTGATCTCCATCTCCTGCTCTTGTGCTATAGAGCCCTCAGAAGAGAAAGGCTGCCTCTGGATTCAGTTCTAGGTAAGACTAGTAGAGCCAAGACTGTGGTTTTGCTATGTGTCCAGGAAAAAAAGCAGTACTGCTCTGAGCAGGAGAAGGCAGAAAGGGCTAGTAGCCCAGCAGATCCACAGCTTCTCACAATTACCAGTAGCAGGTGTGGGCCCAGATGCACCTTTCCAAGTGGTGTTGTGAACTCTGGGCAGTGCGCTGTCCCCAGCATCTGCCTGCCTTTGCAACATTCAGCCTTGTGTTACAGCCATGCAAAGCTCAAGGTACTTCTTTTCAGCCACCACAGCTGCTAACTCTAGCTCTAATGCAGCCTGGAGCCACACCATGACCTCCCATTTGCACTTTGGCTTAACTGTGATATTTCACTCCATCGCAGCATTTCCTGGATGCCAGTTATTAGTGGGGTGGTAAACATTACATCACACCCTCTTGCTCCAGAGTGCAGACTTCCCTGGAGAGCCAAGTGTGCCCCAGCAGTGCTGTAAGAAACATTTTCCCTCCACTTTCTGTGGGAAAATAGAGTGTTGTCTCAGCCAAGGGACATATTTTATATCTGTGTAGTAGGAGGGATCTCGTGGGCCTGGTGAGTTTTTTATTGAGCACTGGTGGGAAGCCCTGGAAGAAATAGTGAAGCAGAAGCATGCTCTGTGCACCTATGCAACCTGTCCTGCTCAGTGATGGCTCCTTTGGGTAAAACAAAGGCCATCCAACTGATGACAGCTGAAACCGCAGAACTGCGAGGAGAGGGTAGAATGGGTTCCCTGAATCATTCCACCTCTTTTGTTTAGAAAAATAAACTGGGCTGTGCAAATACTTTGTTGGTCACAAAATTAACTGGCAAAATTATTGTATCCTTCATTTAGTGCAAAAGGGAAAACAAATGTTTGCAAAGACCTCAGTGTGGCTTTTTATGTCAAATGCAATAAAGGGAAAAAAGCCATGAACACTAGTCAGTATCTGAACTGATATGAAATGAAAAGCCATTTTTGTTAAAGATGGCTGACATAAACTAGAGTAATTTTTAATAAATCCTTTCAACCAGAAAGAGGTAACAAGTTCAGTTTAAACTGAGGGGGATTGTTTTACAGGATGAAGAAAGAGAAATTGAAAGTAGAATTGAAGGGCAAGACAGAAGGATATGAGAAAGTATAACAAGCAACAGAGGATAGGAGGTTTTCCACAGGGAAAGGGCAGTGATAGTGATAGGACGAGAGAAAACAAGAAAAATAAGGAGCAAGGGCAAAGAAGCAAAACAGGAAAGCATGATGAAAGGATTTTAAACAGAAAGGAATTGGAACTCAGAAGAGATGAGAAAGTGTTGTCTCAAACAGAACACTGTTTTCTCACTGGGACCATCAAACAAAAGATATCAGCGTGCCCATCATTTTCATTTCATCTCCTGTATGGACTCACAACCATCTTTGGTGTCCTCATAGGACTCATTCCTTTCTACCTAGTGTTCCAGCTGTGCTAGACTGGGTGAGCATGATGAGAGCTCTTCCTGAGACTCCCAGGAAAGCATCAAGTTCCCTCTCTCCCAGCCTACATGGGTAAAAACATCACAGGCCAGATCTAAAGCTCATGGCACTGTTGGGAAAAGTCATTGCAGCCATAGTCCATAGTCACTGCAGAAACAGTCCACCTCCTGGAAAGGTAATATCTATGAGGTGGATGTTTCTTAATGTGCAGTTACTATTGTGGTGCCATTAAGCTTTTTCACGGAGATAGCATGTGTTCTCCAGGAGAGTTCTGACAGCTTTGCAGTAAGTGTGGGCAAAACTGACTTTGTAAATGATTAAAATACATATTTTCCTCATGTATGTTGTTCTTTTTGCATGAAATACAAAGTTGTATTTCAGATGTTCAAGTACATGTTGCTCCGTAAGTACTAATTTCAATTACAGTACTGTAGGTCAAATCCTTTTAATTCTTCCAGCCATGACCTAACCAGCACCATCTTACAAAGCCTGGCTAAGGTTACCATATGACTAATATTTAACTGACGTGGTTCAAATCAATAAGAAATATTTGCTTTGCCATGTAAACTTAATTTTCTCTTGAAAGCCCAGTACTCCACATCCTGAACCCATTTTTATTTCTTTGGAGTAACAAACAGTGTTTGTTCACTGGACCTGAAGTTTAGCATAATGGTACCAACTGAAGTGCTTCAGTTCCACTCCACTCGATCTGAAGATTTGAATTTGTTCTTATGAAACTTCTCAATTTTCCAGAAATTGTACTTTCCTGGTGGGTTCCAATTATATCTGTGTACTGCCTGACAGCCAGGCAGAAACACACCATCAAGGCAATGGCATTTGAACCACTTTGTGGCTAGCTTTGGCAGCAGGAAAAGTTCTTCATGTCCTAATTCATAAGTCATCCATTTTCTTTCTGGAAAGCTTCCTTTAAAAGACAAACTGACTTGGCATGATGATAAATGATCACAAACTTAAATCACAGAAGGAAAAGTACCTTTTGAACTATTTTTCTTTTCTCTTCTTTTCTCTTCTTTTCTCTTCTTTTCTCTTCTTTTCTCTTCTTTTCTCTTCTTTTCTTTTCTCTTCTCTTCTCTTCTCTTCTTTTCTTTTCTTTTCTTTTCTTTTCTTTTCTTTTCTTTTCTTTTCTTTTCNTTTCTTTTCTTTTCTTTTCTTTTCTTTTCTTTTCTTTTCTTTTCTTTTCTTTTCTTTTCTTTTCTTTTCTTTTCTTTTCTTTTCTTTTCTTTCTTCTTTATTTTTTGGAACTCAAAAAGAAAAGCAGATGACCTTTGCAAAATTTCCAGTGGGGTAAGTAAGGTTCATATTCCTCAGTCAGAAAGAGCTTCTCCTTTTGCTTTGAAAATAAGTGAATAGGTGGGCAGCCGAAGAAAGGCTGATAGAATAAACCTGTCCCTAGTGTATGTAAGGAGTTTCTGACCCATTGTGATACAAAGAACAAATGTTTAATTGTTCTGTTACAGCGTAAAGATTACAATATAGTGTTCTTGTCTAAACTTGTTTTATGGCCTATTTTAAAAAGTGGGGGAAAAATAATTATCTTTTATTAAATTTTTTTTTTTTTTTTTTTTTTTTTTTTTTTTTTTTACCTGTTACTAACCCGTTAATAGTAAGCCAACCTGCTGCACAGGCAGGAGGGTATTTTGATCATCAAGAATATTAAGAATACATTCTCTTACTGGAGAAAAGGAAAAGACCTGTTGTTCTCTAACACGGCAATTGGTTAGCTGTCCAGGTGGATCTACCCTGGGATCAAAGCTCTCCCTAAGATTTTGAGCAGCTGGACTGGAATGCCTTATGAATTTACTAGGAGAGGAGATTGCTTTCTCAGTTACTAGTCTTCAACTCAGAGCCTCATGAAATCAGTTGAATATGACTCTTCCACAACACATGCCTATAAATTGTGGGGAATCCCTTTTGGGACACTGTATTTGTTGATCCAGGGCTAAGTGACTCAATTTGCTATTTATTTAAACATTCCATTCACTAGTACATAGCCACATAAAATGTGGAATCACATTCTTATGAAAGTCCTAGAGTCCAAGAGGCCACTGCCCCCTGTGAAATTTCACTTGGGTCAAAGCCAAATTTGTTCAGTTCACATTTGCAATGAATAAGAAAATGTAGTCCACAAATTGCAGGAGTTGCTCAGCACATTCAAGATATTTTTAAGATATTTGTAAGATATTTGTATCGTGCAGTCATCTGGTCCTAAGACAGCAGTGGATGGAGGCTAGGTACAACTTAAAGCGTTGAGTTAAGACAGAGGCAACAACAAATACCAGCCTGAGCTCCCTAGTATCCGACACCTCAAATTCTGCCCTTTCCCAGGAAAATATTTCCAGGGCAGACAGGGACACTTCCCTGATATTATATGCTTATCTTTGTCATATCCCTGCTCAGAAGTATAAAAAGTTTTAATGTAATGAATGCATAAATATTGTTCATAAAGTATAATTCTTACTCTGTTGGTTACACTAGTGCAAAACTCCAGAAAGTGTCAGAAAAATTTAATAATATACCTTGCCAATTTCACTAAAGGCATAGATGGAATTCAGATAACAGGAAACAGTGAGTGAACTAATTAAATAAATTATTCTCTCAGGAATTTCTTTTTCATTATTTGGTCTGTTCAAAACAGAGAAGGATCATATACATGCTTTTCAACAACAACAACAAAATCAGCTAGTCTCCTCTATAGAAGCCAGTAGTTAGCCTGCTTTGCTTTGTTATATGGATCACTGTAGAGAAGGATTTAAAACTTGAAGTCCCAAAGTAAGCTCTTGCAATAGAAAATAAAGAATGCTTTGGGAGAAATGATTTAATGTACAGGAGTTTCAAAGAAGGACAGTAGTTCTTTTCCTTATGTCTAAGATGGAAAAGCAGGTAGGGGATGTGGAGTCAGGAAAATGTTACATCAATCCTCTACTGTTGTAGGTCTCACTTAGTTTGCACTCTTAGAATGATTTAAGAATAATTCACAACAGTTTTAGAGTCTGACCCCAGGACCTTACAATCCACACTGGACACTCTCGACATAAAAGTGTTAACTTAAGAAGCATATCACCACCTTGTATCTCATTCAAAGCGTATTTTATAATGGGAGGAGCAAAATGAAAAGGAAGTGTCTTTGTCTTTCCAAAAGAAAACTCATTTACATTTTAAGATAATGAAGAATTGGTTGAAAAGAATTACAAAGATACATAATAGCATCACAGGGTATTCCTAGAGCTTCTTTTTTTTTTAATCTCAGGCACATTGATAGATGAGTGGTTCTTTTCTCAGATGTTCCTTGTTTTGCTGACTGGTCAACGTTGTTTTTCTCCCAATATTTCTGCTTAGCTATTTGAGATGGAGAAGTTTCACATAGGTCTTATCCTATATGTTTTGGTGAATTTTCTGGTTGTGATGGGCTGTACATCTCATGAGGGCAGTCCTGTCCTATGACTGGAGAGTGTAAGGCCAGTAGTCAAAGAAACAGAAGAAATGGGGATGCTCTCAGGGCTACTTTGCACACAGTGCATTTTCATAGCAGTTTTGCTAAAATCTACAGTGCAAGGAGTTGAACAGTTCCTGTGACAGCACCTTGCAGCACTGTATAAATTTACTGAAGGGATGTGCCTCTTTTCTGACAGCTTCCAACTGTTGTTTTTCTCTGAAAGACAGCAGGAGCCTGGTTCTGCTCTGCTCTCAGTGCCATCAGCTTGCAATACTTGGTACCCATCATTTTCTCCATAACTGACTCCAGTTACTTACACGCAAGTAAAAAATTTCGAGCTTATCCACACAAACTGGTTCTGCTTTCCCTGTGATTCCAAAGACATCAACTGAATGATATGGTGTCCTTCCCAGAGCTGGGAGAAGAGCAGGTCACCATTTTCTTTAAAAATAAAACATAGATATGATCATAGTTCTTTTCTTCATCAAATACATTTTAGGTTCTTAGATGGGTCTGTTAATTCAAAGTAGCTGGTACATTTCATTTTCCTCACCTCAGTCTCAACCCATACAAAGGAAAAAGTTTCATGGACACCAAGAAATATTGAACAGCTAGGAACAAGGAGAGAGTGAGCCTTTTTGGAAATATCTGCCATTAGCAAGGGTTCATGGTCCTGGCATATAGAAAAAGATTCAACTTGCTACAGAAATATTTGTATGTAAACTTACAAAACTGTTTTTTTCATACTTGGATTTATAAGGAGATATTTAAATAGATGAACTTGTAACACTTTCTTCTTTGTGGTATGCTGTCAATATTAAGATGTTATGATATTCCCTATGAGTCAAAAGTGCCTTTTTTCCTTTATATGGAAACTTTACTTGAAAAAAAAAAAAAGCTCTTACTACTGTAAAGATCAAGTGTCTATCTCTGGGAGATTGTTACGTTCCTTTTTCAGGAGCCAGGGCTTAACAATGCTGTAGGAAAAAAAAAAGAATCTATATGTCAAATCTTGTAGTACAAGTTTTTGTGGTTAACCGAGAAACATGCCACGAGTCAAGCCTTTGGAAAGAGTTTAGTAATTAAAGACAAATGCTATGACATAATCATTTACACGCAGCAGAAAGATTTTTAGATTAAATCTGGCCTGACCCATTGCTCAGCAAGTGTTATCTGGGATTCTGAAAGTCATTCATTTATTTATGTACTAATTTGGCCCACATGTTTTATTAAAAACAAAAGCCTACATTTCTCAGAGGAGTGAGCTTCATTCCAACCCTGGTTAATGAATT
Organism: Numida meleagris; assembly: GCF_002078875.1. Lineage (NCBI taxonomy): Eukaryota > Metazoa > Chordata > Aves > Galliformes > Numididae > Numida > Numida meleagris. The sequence continues at coordinate 18,900,168 of NC_034411.1, forward strand.
TGGTCAAGGAAGGAATGGACCTGTTCCAATGGGTACTATATGGAGGTGCTCATAAAACAACTGAGAAAGTTTTGGCTTCAGAATAACTTTCTTGCCCCCAAATTTATGCTCTTTAAGTGTATTTTTTTCAAGTAAATGAATGAACCCTGCATAGCTGCACTATCAGTCATGCTCTACTACTCTACACAAACATGAAAAATTTAAATGACCTCAGCAAAGGTGAAATTTTTGAGAACCAAGGCTGACTTTATTGAATAAGCTGGTCCATAAAGATAAGTTACTGGAGAAACCAGCTAGTTTGACTGAGGCACCTGGAAACTCCTTGAAGGAAAAAGTGTGTATGGATATATATACACTTTTTTCCTTTGAGGAATATGTATATACGTGTATAAGTGTGTGTATATATATATATACGTACATACATATATATGTATAAACACAACAGACACATCTATGCATATGTCTAGATATTGCTGGATTCAGATCATAGAGTCATCATAGATTGGCTTGCATTGGAAGGGACCTCAAAGGCCATCCAGTTCCAACTCCCTGCCATGGGTAGAGTTGCCGACTGCTAAATCAGGCACCAGATCAGGCTGCCCGAAGTCCCATCCAACCTCGCCTTGAACACCTCCAGGGATGGGGCATCCATAAACTTTCTGGACAGCCTGTGCTAGTGCCTTTCCACACAGATATTGTTCCATCAAGACTAAATCTGATTTTCTTGTATTGCAATAAAAAAATAATGCAGTGATACATGATAAGGAAGCACAGAAAAGATCAAGGTGGGATATCTTTTTCATCTGGAGTAGGGAGAAGCAAAGAAGTGTGGCCAAAAGACAGATGTAGGCAAAAATTTGAATAGAAATAGAGAACAGATTTCTGATAGTGAAATTCTGCATTGCTTTCTTCCTTCTTTCCCCACTCTGTTCTTCCATTTTTGCAGAGAGATGAGCATGGTGGGCTAATGGTAAAGAAGGAATTAGAGAATGAAAGAAAAGGGGAAGGATTACTAAATTTGAAATTTCTGCTGGAAAACAGAGGCTTTTTCCATTTTGTAGCCAAAAAGTGATCACGCTCCTCTCATGCAGGGCAGTGAATTTCTGAAGCAGCGTTGTAAGCAGCTGTCAGGAAGGAGAAGTTAGGCTTTATTTTAAGTTAGTCCTCAGACATGAAAAAACTTCTACAGACCTACTCAGCTTCTCATCCTCAGTTTGTGCCCACTCCCACAAGAGAAATAAGATGATGGAGCAGTATCAGCGTGCAGAGGCATGCAGCCAGTGTCACCTCTCGGCAAGCCTGGGGCCCTGGGGAGTACATGACATTAATGCTTGTGTGGGAAGAGAAGCACTTTGGAAGACTGAAAACTGAAAAAAATGAACATGCGTTGCCTCAGGTACAGGTGAGAATGCAGCTGGACTTCTCCATGGGACTGAATCCAGCTGTTAATTCTGACTGGAAGTGAATGGAAACCAGTGCCCGCTCCTAGCTTTGCAAATCCTCACTGCACTGACACTGGCACAGCTCCTGGAGCATGCTCTTATGAGTGTAGAACCAGGGACTTTGGCCCTGTATGTTAAAAAAGTAAGAAAATGATTGCAATGTAAGCTAGTATCGTCCAATGTGTGTTTTTCACCCTTTGTTCATCTAGATTTCAAATAGAGGTGAAAAGGAGTGGCTTTTTTCATTTGCTGGTGCAAATATTTTTTAATGTAATGCTTAGAAAAAGTGAAATCTGACTCAAGGATGCATTCACCATTAATAAGTGCTTGGCACTGGTATTTAAACAGCTCTTTTCTATCTGTGGCAGCTTTCAGCTTCACTTAAGCCTCACAAACCCAAGATTTACAAGCTAATGAACAGTGACTGACAATAGGTAGATGATACCCTGAGCACTGCCTGTTTGCTGTAGATAACAAAGGTTTGTGAGTTTACTCTCAAAGTGACTGCCTAAGCCTAGATATCTGCTGAGATACTTTATCCTTTTATGAGGGTGAATCCAGAGTGCACTGAGTAATGCATAATAAAATTAGTTTGAGGGAAAGAGCGAGGAGAAAAAAAAAGAGATAAGCACAGTAAAATAAGCTCAAATGACTTCACTGTTCAGTAATGACTCCTACCAAATAACTGCATTGTAGTTTTATCTTTCCAACCAAGATTGTGTTAATGCTCTAAAATTAAATCTCTTGTGAAAGTTATCTGGAATTTCTCAAACAAGTTTTAAAGGGGTTTATTTTTTCATCAGAGGTCATGCCTCAAGAATTTGTAGGAATTCCGCCTGGAAAGTAATAATCAGTGGAAACTGGCAGTCAAAGCTAATTTATATTACTCTTCCAGATAAAAATTCCTTCCGTCTTAGACCTGCATTTCAAAAAAGATGATTATCACTCTTGAGAGAATACATCAGTGAAAAAAGAGAAGGAATGACTTAAGAGACGTCTCTCCTGCATCTGTAGATTTGGGTTTTATGGTGTTTTTTATAATCTTGCCGAAATGTGTGAAGGACAGACGAAAGGGTAGGAAAGGCAGGGGGGGAGGTATGAATGAGGAGGAACCAAAGCAAACTTAAGAAACCAGCTGGCAGGTAACTCCCAGCGGTTTCAGAATAAGTGACCTCAAAGCAGGATGACGCTTCACCAAATAGAGAAGTCATAGCCTGTGCTTTTCTATTTTTTTTTTCTTTTGTTCTGATCGTTCTGTTATACCGTGTCTGTCACTACTGTATCTGGCTTTCTGTCAAGATTCAGTTTAATAGGTTAACTGCTGCAAGAGGAAAAATAAAAGCATCTCTCCTCAACTCAGCTGATGTAGGAAAGGAGTTTAAGGGAATGCGCACTTACAGGGTAAGAAAAGCAGGAGATGGTAGGAAGTCAAGAAGAGGGCATCTTTGACACTGACACCTCAGGTGACTGCCATGTGCTAGTGTATGTGCTGAGCCCTGCTGGGACAGCAAGGCAGACTCTCCCTTCAAAGCCCCATGGGCTGCTCTCAGCTTGGCTGAGATATTAGTGAGGGATATTAGCGAGATCTGCTGTTAGCTATCTGTCATCTACAGTGCTTGTCAGTGCAAGGAGATGAGCAGAGTGGATGCTGGGCTTGTGTCAGCCTTGCTTCAGCTTGTGTAGCTGAAGCAGGAGCCAGCAGCACGGCTTCACGTGATCCACGTGTAGAAACCCAAGATGAGCAGCCCCCAGCAGGCAGAGCAGAGGTGGTTTGCTCATTGGATCTCAGCCTGAGATACTGCCAAATGCTACACAGCCCATATGCACATTACAAAACAATATGGTTTTGCTGTTCTCCCGCAAAGTCATGCTAGATTAGATATTTTCCTGTTCAAGCACAAAGCAGAACATTTGTGAATATAGGAAGCCTTCTATTTATTATAAATTCAATCTCTATTATTGTAATGTTTCAACAGGTTTTTTAACTTAAATCTGTCAGTGTCACACACACGTGTATGTGTGTATGTGTATATTTATTTTTTTCACAGAATTCCAAATCATACTTTTGGTGCAAGGCCATCAATAACTCCATGTGCTTCAGAGAGTAGGTAATCCTTTAGGCGTAGAAACAGAAGACAGATTTGCTTCCAATTGTGAGCTCATTCCTAGGTCACCACTGAAAGCAGAGAGAGAAATGTGCTCCAAAATAAACAACAGTTTGAACTCGAAAGCATTTTTCTTTTAGGGTGCCCGGCTTTGCATTAAGGAATTCCTGCAAATTCTACTTAACCATTCCGAGGGCCTATTCATTTTTCTAGGGTACTGTGACCACATACTGACTCTATGACACTTCTCAAAGGGTTTGAAAGAAATACGTAACCAGATCCCTTATAGGTTCGTAGCTGAAGCTGCTCTTGGGGGCAGTGGTGGGGAAGAAACCCAACTCTGAACAATGGAAATAATAAAGACCTTGACTTAGGGAGCCAGGCAAACCTGAGGGAATGCCAGTTTCAATTTTCCTAACTTACATTTTTGTAGTAACTATCACCTAGCAGATAACACTGTATAGACTTCTATCCATGGGCTTTGTGAATTTTTTCCCAATTACATGAGATACAGTTTCAGGTAAGCTGTGTAAAACTGATTAATGAAAACTCCAAATTAGTTACCCTTAAATAAAGCAAATCATCTGTTCGCAGAAGTTTTTCTCCCACTCCTTTTGCATTTGTGCTCTATCATTCTTCTAATTCACTTTTCTTGGTGTCAGAGTGCTTCAATCCAATATCCTTTCAGTATCCTGAGAACACCCACCAAGACCTACAAGGACTGTAATTCACACTGCTGAGTTCATTGCTGTTCCCTATTTGGAGTTTATATGTGTCTTCTAGTGCACTATAATTGACAGGCTTGTAGAGTCACCCTTCCTTGATTATTCTCTCTCTTACCACCAAGAGAAAAGGAACACTTGCTTGTGAAGACTACAGACGTGAGAAGTACCATCTTCTGTGGTACCAGATGACAGTTTCCTTGGGGGAACTGCTTACCAGAATGAGGGATTTCTGTGGCAGAGGAAATCTGACAAGAAAAATAATCTATTTTTCAGTGACTCAACTTCCTTTCAAAGACAAAACTTTCTTTCTGAAATCCAGGTCAGCAATTAGTGAGTTACGTGTTGCTTCTGATGTCAAGGTAGCTGGCAGCTGGGAACGGGAGGAGGTAAAGACTCTGTCACGGTGTCATAGACAAAATGGTTCTCTCAAATTTACAGGACAACTTGTTCTGTCAATTAAACTTCATTTTATGACTTCACTAGGAAAGAAAGCAAACAAATAAGCTTGACAAAAAAGTCTCAGTCCCCTTTGTACAGATTATGTGAATTCCCTAATTCATCACTTAGTTCACGAGGCTTCTGATCTGCAAGTTCTCCAACTCACAATTTTCAACTCATAACACAAGTGCTGTGAGCAAATGATTATCTTGCTGATGGAAAAGCCTTCCACCTTCCTCTGTCACAGTGCAAGCATCCCACTTGTCACACCAGGAAATGTGACAGCTGTCCAGCTACCCTTAGAGCTGCTTCAAAAGCTTTTTTGGTAAGCTGACATACATATAACTTAAGGCTTAGAAGCTTGTTCCATAGCACTTCTATAAGATGGCAGCCCTTCTTGTGTGTCACGACCTTTGCTTTGCTCTCACTTTGACCTGATGGTACTGCTCTCGCCATACATCAGGCTTTAGCAAGAATTGTGTTAGTCAAAACACGAACAGGAACAGTCAAAAACAGCATGCAGTTACTTGGTTTAAGAAGAGGCAAAACAAATGTGTGGACAAGGTCTGATATCATCAGTGGAAGAGTTTGTTGGAAAAAGTAGATTCATTCTGGCTGAAGACCAGAACACTGGTGAAACTGAAAATATTATAGTTGAATTAAAGAAAGAACCCAATACAGAAACAGTAGAGCATGAGGAGGAAGCTCCGCTGTAGTGGAAGCTCCAAATGGAGACCTCACTCTTGAGATGATTCCCAGCATGATGGACTGGTGATGGAGGAAGACCACGCTAGATGACTGAACTGGCCTGAGCTGTGTTTAACCAGATCAAATCTATTTTTCCTGCACTGGTCAGCCTATGTCATTGATAAAGATGTAAAAGGACACCGGTCCCAAGACAGACCCCTGGGGGACAGGATGAGATTGGCCTCCACCTGGACATTGACTCTAGCTGTGACCATCCAAACAATTCTTAGTCCACTGAATAGTCCAGTCACTTAAGATTTTAAATGACAGAATTTTAACTTGTATATTTTGAAAACATAGGCGCACTTCTGCTGCTGGGAAACAGGCAATACTTAGCTTTTGGTCAGAGTACGATCCCAAATTTGTGGAGACACATTTTCAGAAAAAACAGAGGCTTTATATAACATTTTACTAATTTGTAATGGTTTTATGAAATAGGCCTTGCTCAATTTTTTTTTCCAATCTGATTTATTTCTTTTCCACATTTTAAAAATTGTTTTAGCATTTGATAAGAAAAGTTGTTTTTCCTCTGAAGTATCACCTACTTTTATTTAAATGAAAAATTTTGAGCTTGAAACAATGGATAGAGTGAAAAGGCCAAGGAATAAGAAAAGTTATTCATGCTTCATTTATGTTTCAGAAACCTTACCGTCATGTTACCCCCCCGAGTCATGTTCAGATTTGTCCCATTTAGGCAAAAGTATGCTTAGTGGGTAGAAAGCTGTGTCCACTGGGAATTTACTTCCTTCCTCCCAAATGGATGTAAAGGAAACTTGTCTTAAACATGTTTCCTCCCATCCATCCATCTGCCTTGGAGACAAGAGGTGGCCTCCATCCAAATCATTCAGTGATCTGCTCTCAAATGTCTTTTAAAATATGGTGCCAAGTAAACAGATTATTCAACTTAAAAAAAAAAAAATGGCAAGTGGGAGAAGCAGGGATGGGGCTTCCTCGCACAGAGATTTCTTAATTCCCGGCTCTCTAACTGTACCCAACATCTGTACCTTGGCCATTGTAATAATCACCTCATGATCTCTTTATGAGACTATAATTTCAGTTACTAAGGTTAATAAAAAAAAACATAGTTATGGGGAAGAAACAAACCCTAATGAGCCACAAGCATTAAATTCAATAAGTACGCTAAGGCTGATGGAACAAAACTTGTTTGAACGGAGGTGTATCTACCTGCCTACTATTATCAGAGCTCAGACATAGCAGTAACATCAAAGATCTTAGAGAGAGGGGATTTGATGAGATCATCCCAATGATCTCCCCATAAAGGAAGGCTTCGTGATTTCTTGGCTTGTTCCTCTCGTAGTAAAGGCTCCCTGAACTGCCAGAAAGAGGATGGTTTTATTTTCATTCAATGCTGGGCAGGAGAAACACGTAACTTGTGTCAAGGTAGCATATATTTTCTGGAATTATTCTCCACATCGTTATCCTTTGCCTTTTCTTCCTCAGGGGTCCTTTACGTCACCATGGATCTCCCCCCTACTGTCAGTCTTCATTTTTTTGACCCTTTAAACATCTGTCAGCCTCCTTTGAATCACTTTGATTGAAGAGCAGTCAGGTGCTGGAATGGGCTGGAAGGGGGTTGAGTCACCATCCCTGGAGGTATTCAAGAAACATTTAGATGTTGTACTAAGGGGCACGGTTTAGTGGGTAAACACTGGGGGTATGCAGTTGGTTGGGCTAGATGATCTGGAGATCTTTTCCAGCCTTAGTGATTCCCTGATTCTGTGATTACAGAAGCAAAAAAACAATGCCCCAATGAGACTGAGGAAAGGCACTTTGAATTTCCCAATAGATGGCAATTGTGTGGCTTTAGTACCTCTTGCCCTTGAGAGGTTAAACAAAGAGTCCAGTGATGGCTCATGATCACCGGAGGCTCTTCACACAATACCATAGCAGGTCATGACTGTGCTTCAGCCCAACTTCTGCCCTTACTACCTATGTACACCTGATAGTTACTCTGCTGAAAGTAGACAAGAGGCCATCTGGTTCCTCAGGTAGGCAAACGCAAATACAGATTTGTACTTGTTTGAAACAGGGTCTCATTGCTACAAGCATTGAATGACCATAGAGGGGATTTAAGATGATTACAAACAGTACAGCATTCAAAATCTCATTTTTATCGTTTCAGCAGTTTCAGAGAAAACAATGTTTTTTTCTGTTCACGTTCTCCTTTGCTGACCCTCTGTCATGACTACTGCAGAACTACACTGAACTCTTAATTCTCCCTTCTTGTGCTGGCACCACGTTCTCTGAAGCAACTTTAACATTTGTACCTGCCTTGCAGCAAAAAGCTGGAGAGTCAGCTGAACAACCTGTAATATGTTGTTATTTACTGCCAAAGTGCTCTCAGCATAGTCTCCATCGGGATGAGAGGAGAGATGTTCACCCCAGGACCTCCGGCCAATGTTTTTTTTATGGCTGATATAATCCAGTCACAGACCTTGATTTATGGAAGAGAACCAGGATATGATGAGCAAATTACAGCTCCCACCAGTTAGTCCAACTTCTACTTTCAGGCAGGATCTTTGAGGTCTTGATTTTATTTTCCCCAAAGTGGAAACATTTCTTTGCTGGCAAACAAATGAATAGAGAATGTTTTCCTTTCCTTTCCCTTCCTTCTGGTAAAAACTTTTGTGAGAAAATACGGATATATCTTGGACATTATTACATTGAAACAACAGTAAGATGATTCAGGTTCAGGATATTTTAGGCAAGAAGAGCTACAAACATTAGTGATGCACTATTTTTAACTCAATTATACATATGTCATATAGACTCAGCTGCATACACAGGTTGTCTAGTCATAGAGACTATTTCTGGAAGGCACTACTAGAAGACCTGTCTATAAGCAAAATGGCTTTTAAAGAAATGATAGACAGACATAATGATTGGGTGCCTTGTGCCACAAACACTCCAGATTACTGAGGGTAAAAGATTATAAAGGAGAATACTTTTATTAATACAAAATCTTGCAGTTTTATCTATTAAAAATATTGAGAATAAATCATTGCTAATTCTAAAATCCACAATATCTTCACAAACTAATGTCTTCCTATGTAAATATAGGAATTTACTTAGAATCCAGCAATTTTTATTCCCCAAATTGAGAATTTGTAATGTGATATTTAACAAACGAAATGCTAACCAAAGATCTTGCTTTTGCCAAACTCATTATGAAGACATATTTCCAACTTTCAGTTTGGTTATTGTTCCAGAGAGGTCAGTGTCTGGACTTGAAAACAAACAGGAAAAAATAAGGAGTAGTGAGAACAAGTTCCTGAATGAAATCTTGTTTCAAGTAAGAAATGGTTGTGTCTGCTTAATTAATCCTACGTAGGAAGAAACAAACAAACAGATCGCTGCAGCAGTTAAAAAACCCACATGATATTTATTTTGGAGAAGAGTCATCATCTGATTTGAACAAATTATGAAACAAGTACGGTGGAAATCACTGCTTAAGGTTAGTATGTGGGGTTATGCAACTTTTAAACAACTTCTGAGCTGAAAAGGATTTTCACCTTTATTTTATCTCAAATTGAATCTGTGTTAAAAAAATCTTGTTTTCAAAAAAAAAAAAAAGGAATGAGGCACCTGAAAACCTCAGCCTCACAGAAATCTTGCATCTGGATGCAGATATAAGATACTATGGAATTTTCAGGGATTTAATCATGGAATAAAGTTTTTGACAATAACCTAGCTGGACAGACCACATGCTTTTAATGTCTCTTCTTTGTCTTCCTCTCAGTCATTCTTGGAGCTTAAGAAACGCTTTGTAGTGCTTTGTCAAAACCCTGCTTAAACAAAGAAAGCTATAGATTGCTCCCTGAAAGACCCAGATCTGTTTTGTATGAAGCTACTAATGAGCTAATATGCTGTTACTGCTTGGGGAAATTGATATATACGCCCTGACATGGCCTTCAGCTGAACGACAGTGTGGACTGAAGCCGGCTTTATTGCCTTGACTGAAGGTTTTTTCAGAAGGGAGGCATACACATAATGGAGACGCTAATCTACTGTACTTCTGATCTCCCTTGAATGACTTTATTGCTATAGACAACAGTCCAGGCCTGTTAATCCTTGCCTGTGTCCAAATAATGCTTGGCATCAGCCAGAATTGCTTTGAAGGGTATTAATTAGTATTATGCAAAGAATTGAATGGCTGATCCTGCCACTTATCCAATGAGAAAGTGGATTAAGATCATTAGAGAGAATGCACCTGCAATAATAGATGGAAATGATCATCAGTCACCACCCAAATTTAATTTTAATTATCATAATCAGAGCAGCAAGATTCAAGACCCATCTGGACATTTTTCCTGCACAACCTACCCTAGGAACCTGCTTTAGCAAGGGGTGGGACTCCATGACTTCCAGAAGTCCCTTTCAACACCTACAGTTCTGTGATTCTGTGAAAATTTAACATAGCAGTTATTATCTCTCTCTATATATATATTTGAAAAAGCTAGATTATGCAAAAAGTCACCGACTCATTCTCTTGTTTGCCTTAGTTAGAACTGAGAACATTTGCTCAATATCATAGACTCTTTGTGAGATAACGGACATAGAGAGGACAGAAAAACCTGAAAGAAGAGAGGAAGACAGCTTTACTGCTATTTTCTTCTTAATGGAAAGTTTTGTTCCTTGCTTCCTCATTCAAATATTTACAATCAAATTCCTTGAAGTGTGAAGATTGGCAATTTGTTTTTTGGTTAATCAAAAGAATAAAGTACTTAATGAAAAATTGCAAGATTATTGAGGAAAGTAACAGTTATTCACATCCATGTTTGGATGCTGGTATTGTCCCTGCAGTGCTCCACAGTATGGGAGCACAGGCTGGGCTCCTTGGGCCACTCAATAATTGCATTATAGAAGCTCCTTTTGGAACAAATCATGCTCCAGCTGAAAGTAGGTCACTGTTTCACGCATTTGTCCTGGCTGTAAGACCGTTCCAGAGCCCATACTTAAGCTTATTCTGAAAGCTTCGTTTATTCATGAATTGTTCAAGCTCACTTGCTCATGAGCCAAAAGTGTCCTTTACTTTAAGTAATTGTTTCCTTCCTCTTAATCCCTATAATTGGCTCACGCAGATCAGACATCTTTCTCCTTTTTCTGTGCTGGACAAACCAAGTACTTATCCCTCCTTCACAGGAGATGCATGGTTTGATTTAATTTCTCCAACACACACATTATCAGGGCTGCGTAGTGCAGCTTTGTTGTTATCTCACCAGCACTTTCACTCTTATTGAAATCTGATAAAGGTTGAAAGCTTCACGTTTTTTTAAAGGATACCGACCATTTCTGTACATTCTCATGAATTGAGAAAAATTGTTTTCCAGCTTTATTGCAATTTTTTTTTCTGTATAAGATGTAACAGGCATGGTTCTAATCAGACTTGTGTTTAACAGATGAGCCATTTCCAACCTAAGCAATTCAACACTTTATTTTCAATTTTACCCATCATTTACTTGGGGCAAGAAATTGGAAAACAAGATTTGCTTACTGATTCCACAGTGCTCCAGCAGCAGCACTGACTGGAACAAGTATGGGGCACAGATGAGTTAAGGTAGTTGCACAATAACAGAATAGCACAAGATGAAAAATGGGTTTGTAATTTGGAAGCTCAAGTGCTAAGCTAAAATATTTGTAAGAAAAAGAGGAAAATATGACAAGCAGATTCCAAGCAATCAGTGCTCTTTAAAAAAAAAATTTAAGTAAAAAATAAGCTTCATTAAAGTAATACAAGTTCAATACAGAACTCTTGTCCTATGCAGAAAGCAGGATGTGTTCCTTCAATCTTGGTTTAAAATTTTCAGATATTATTTTCTTATCATTCTTCTAAAGAGTTAGGGTAGATTTTTAACTGGACCTTGATAATGAATTAGTCGTTTAAAATGTCCAGAAACTTAAAAAAGAATGACAAAAAAATAAATCTGTACTCCAAAAATTGAAAGAAAAAGAAAGGCACTTATGGAGGAAAATCTTTTATTTTAAAATTTATGTAGTGAAGTACTTAGAAAACATCCAAATCATTCCTGCCCTCTTTGGGATTAAAAGTGCATATTGGCAAATCAATTTCTCACCTCAATGAAGGCAGAGCAAAGCAACCAAAGGTAATGGAATTCTGCACCCAACTTCTGGCAATTTTTTCCCCACCTGTACCAATACCTCTGCAGCTGGATGTATTTGTGAAAGCACTTAAGAAGCACCTGAGGGCAGCATTTCTGCACAAAGGGGGACACCTGGAAAGCACATGGAAAAAATCATTTTTGATCAAAAGGGTTTTAAACAGCATTATTGGCACCAGTATACCCTCATCTTTATTCTCATGGAGTCATCCATCTCAGATGGGGCTTGAAAATAAATCAAATTATATTTCTCAATCATTTGTAACATTTCTCCTTGTAGAGCCTCTTGCACTTTGTTCCCCTCTTTCCTTACATACACTGCATGAAAACCTTAGGAGCCATGAATTTCCAGAACGCCATTGAGACCTCTGTTATTAGGGACATTTTGACACAGGAAAGTTCTCATAAGTTTTAAGACTTCACATCTCCCGTCAAGATAGGAAGATACTTGCTAAAGATTTCCTTGTGGCTTTCATTTAGTTCTCCAAGAAAGCACAAATTTTCTATCATAAACTTGAACACAAAACAGATCGTCACAAACTGAGATGATAGAGAAACAAATCAAAATCAAATCTGACTAACCCCATTTCAGACTTGCCCCTTGATTGGGTAAAGGACACAGATGGAATTAAATTAAGTCTTCGCTTACTATCTTTAAAACATAGGTCCTAAACACCCCTGGAATGGTGGATTGAAAGCAATGAGAAGCATATTCAGTATGGCAGTGATCATCACTTGTGGTGATGCCTCCATAGTCACAGTGCTTTCTTTAAAATGCTTACACTACACCACAATTACTGATAGAATAAGCCCCTCAGACAGGAGTATAAATAGTTAACCTAGAATAAGAAGATCTTGTTCCACTGTTCTTACTGCTTTGAAGGATTATCATAGAAGAGGAAATGTTCTTTGGTTTAAAAATATTATTCCTCAGTGAAACTACTCAACAGGTTAAAAATACAATTGGCTTTGATCAAAGCAGCGAAGAAACCATCAAACTCCTCGAGGTAGCTCATTAATACTAAGTACTGGCAAAAGATTCCAGCCCTTTCAGTAGCATGATCATTACAATTAACTATAATTAATTCTTATTTCCTTCTCAGCTAGAGAGATCTTAAACTTCTCCTTTAGCTTCCACTTTGTAATGCTATAACATGACAGAAAACACAGCAATAGTAGCACAGTAGCAGAGTCCCAGGCCGCAGCAAGTGAGGATTTGCTCAAATGCAGCAGAAACAGACACAAAAAAAGAAAAAATCTGCTTACCTTTAGAAGACCACAGGTACACAGGGATCTCCAACAATATCCCCTTACCTCCACTGCCAACCCTTAAAAGAGGTCTGGGAAGGGGTGAATCCTGGCTCCACCCCTTCTGATTACTCAGGTGCATTGCATGCACCTGAGCTCCCCTGGGTTGGCCCTGCCTTCCCACCAGGTGCTCAGTCACTGGTTCAAGCTTCAACTTAGCATTTCTGGTATGCATTTATAAGACAGATGTCAAAGAGAACAAAAAATTGCTTCATGCTGACCCAAAACTATAAAAGAGTGAAATCCCAGCAGCAATAAGATGATGCAGCTAGAGAGGGAGCACAAATAAATTAATAATACATTTCTAGTGACTATTTAATGAATGAACAAGGGGACTTCTCCAAGGCTGCCAGAGCAACAACTCCCCAAATGTTCTATTCATCTTAATGATTTCCCTCATTACACAATTTACTCTGAATAATGTGTTTCATTTTTCTCTATCTTGGTATAGGAATTAAACCTCAGAAGCACCGAGGCATTATGCATGATGTTATTGCCTTATTTACTGATGCTCACCAAGGACAGCACTCATACCACTGGGCTGGTAATGCTCTCAGGCTGACAGCATTTTAAAGGTTTCATTGTTTATCTAATAATAGGTCACTTAACTATATGATAGTGATTTCTCTCTCCCGGTCTTGTAAACTGAGCCATCTAGCTGTGACCTGCAAGTGGAAGGATTCAGGATTTGTAGCTGTTACACGGCCTGCCCTCTGACTAAATGGAAAATCAATCTTAAGTGTCATTGTTTGGCACCTCACCTCAGAGGCCTCAGAGACTGTATTGCTCTGATTTTGAAAACTGGGGCAATTCTACCTTCTGCTCTTTTACAAATAAGTTGGGTCTGTAATGACCATTTCTAATACTCTTATTAGAAATATTTTTGGTCAAACTATCCTCGAGTTAAGATGCTGTTTGGTAACTCACTCTGCATGTGTAAATCTGCTTTAAAAATATAAGCCCTTAGAAACTGCGGAATTTTATTTTTTGTACTGCCCTGCTCCAATCACAATAATGCTGAGAGTACCACTAAGCGTCAGAAGAAGCCAGCTACAGTTTAACAGCTATGAGCTTATTATACACTTAATTTCTAAAGCAATGAGCTAGACACTAATTTTTTTCTCCATCATACCAAATAGTTACAGAAGCATGGTAAGGTACAGCGGCAAATCAAATTAATGTTTTTGAGGTAATATGTGGGTTTGAAAGATAAACCCATGCAGTGGTTGGAAAGTAGTATGTGCAATGAGCTAGTTCCAAAAGCAACACAAGTATATGTAGTCTAGAGCAAGTATTTCTGATATTTCAGAGAAACAAAATTAAAGTGACTTATTTCCATTATCAGCAGACAAAAGCACCTGGACATGCTCAAATCCTTCCGGGGAGGTTCTGATTCCCATGAAGAAAGTAATTAACTCTGCACTGAGCACACAAATCTACAGCTATTACATCCAGACTTTTCAAGCAGAATTGAAATGAAGTGAAAGCTTCCAAATACTAGCCTAAGAAGTACTCAGAACTAATAAAAGAAATTAAGGGACTGAAGGACAATTCAACATCCTTTGAAGTACTACAAGATACTAACCACCACCCATCAGAGGGCTGAGCCTATCAGTCATTGGCTTCTGCTGAGAATCCAGTTGAGGTGCTTGCTGTCTGTTTCTCCACTTGCTTTTTGCTCCCTGTTATCAGAGGAATAGCCACAGCAAAAATAATTAACTGACACCCTGATCTCAGTTTGGCACATCAGACTGTGTGAGATGAAAAAAAGATAAGTCTTGTCTGAAGGAGCTTGAGTTCAGCAAAGGATGTAAGGTAGTAAAAGTTATATGGAGTAAGCAGAAGCAAAGAAGTGATCAAACTGTGATGTTACCTTCGGAGCAGTCATCTCGGAATCACTCTCCAAAGTGCAAAGAAAATCTAATAATTAAATCTTATATGAATTTTGATGAATTAGGAAACTGTCAGTGGTTTACGGGCGTTTGGCCCGGTTCTGTGACGAAGGGGACGGGGAACCCACGGGCCCATGCCCCAGGAAAAGCGGAAAAGGGTAAGGAGATGGCCCTGAGAGCAAAGAACAGTGGCAACAATCTGAGGAGAAACAAACTAATTTACTAAATAGGATATCGGAATGCAAACAACACAATATAATACAATATAATTACAATTTAAGCTGATAAATCCAATACAGAGAGAGAGAATGTCCCAAAATCAAGGTAGGCCTTACTCTACTACCGACGATAAGACGGCTGGAGAGCAAGGTGCTGCCAGAACGAGAGACGGGCGGAAAAAGGGACGAGGTCTCATGATCTGCAAGCTTTTATCTTTTCCCTCTGTCCGGAAATGGTAACAGAGGAGAAAAGTACCCTGGGAAATGTAGTAGTCCTTCTCTTCTGAGAGCCAGGTACATTCACTACATGATGTTATGATGTGGAATACCAATAACCGAAAATCACAAAACCATGACAGAAACTTTTAATGAGAAATTCTATTGAGGAAAGTGCTAGTGATTGAGCAAAAGCTGGGTGTATCAGCATACAAGCTGCAATCATCAACAGGGCTAACATGGGAAATTAAGACCCTAAACCACATAAAATAAGAAAATCTAGATACAGACTGAGATCAGTGCTGAATAAACCTAACAATTACAAAGAAAAAATATTATTTTGCTGCCACACGAGTATACAAACAGGCAAATTGTTTTAAAGCCACAAGGTAATGCTTTGGAGAGCATAACAGCAATAAAAGATGGAGAGAACACCCAATGTGCCAGCTTGTGGGGAAACCCAGTCTGTCCCACTGGTGTCTTAAGCTGTCAACAGGTACACTACAAACATACACAAATCATATGGACACCACATTTTATATATTGCCTTTTGCTGTCAGAGGGAAAAGTGAAATCACAATGAGGCTCCCCATCATGAATGAAGGGCATTGAAGTAGCCTGCACATTCCCTGGCAGTTCCACATGACATCATAGGATAGTTCAAGATGGATTTCATGTTGATGTAAACCACTGTTTAATTTCAGAAGTACAGGTATCAAACAGCTCTAAGACTTGCTTCATAGACATTAAAAGAAATGTTTACTTTTTCAGGCAATTACTTAACTTTCCCAATTATCCAGAAAAATGACCTCATTGTAGCATGGAAATGTGCGTGGGAGGCTCTGTATGTAAGTTACACAAACACAGCTTTCAAAAATAGATATGCACCAGGATTGAAATAGTTGAGCCTTGGACACAGGTATGCACACAGTGAGAGTAAAGTGATCTTCACCACGGTTGATACCACCCAAGTCTCACAAAACATTTACAGAAATAAGTGTATCTTCTTGAAGGATTTACAACTGTATCTACCTTATTTGCAGGTAAGAAAGTCAGATGGAATGACACAGATCAAGATTTCACATTGTGTCAAATACAAACCCACCCTTCCAATTTCCTGCTGCTCTTAGACAGCTCTTACTATCTACACTGTGCTGGCCCTTTGCTCTGCATTACCTTACCACCATATTTTGCTGAGAGTTGTGGGATGCAATGTCATCAGATTAAAAAAAAAAATCTAGGCTTAGTCTCTAAACTGAACATAAAGAAATAACCCAGAGTTTTCCATAACTCTATGTATCTTTAAAAATGTTGTGGGCTGTTTTTGGTCCTTTCTCACTGCAGGTTTAGCAAGGAACACAGCTGTAATATTCCCTAGTCGAAAGATACTTCAGTGCCTCATACACTGTTTGAAAGGTTGGATAGAACTTCTGCATTTACCATCAACACAAGAATGATTTGGAAACCCCTTCTTGGACAAGAGATAGAAGCCATTATAAAGTTAAGCAAATGCTTGCCTAAAATAAAAGGATCCCGTCTGCGCGAGCTGTTCTAAGGTCAAGAAATTGGCAGACATTTCCTAAAATTTTGTCCTTGCTTGCAACCCTCGATCCTCATTTCAGCTGTGTCCTTTCTTGTAAGTCTTGCAGGCTGAATCTGTGCCAATTAGAAAAAAAAGCAAAGGCTGGAAGACCACCAGTGATGCTAAATACAAATTGCTTCTTCCACTCTTCAGCAGCCTAAAAGAGCCACGTAGGAACATGCATGGGCAATACATCTCTGTGAAAAAAAAATGGATTATGTGTCTATAGGATTCAGATCAGTCCTATAGGCATTCATTTTTCCATGAGACATTGCAAATATTTTCCCAAATAAAATAATACCATGGAGGCTGAAGGGATAAACTCATGGGTGGCGCCGAAAAGTATGATGCAAAGACAAGCTTTCCCTACTGCCACCTTCTAATGCCTCTCTGTAAAATATTAAAAGGGAAAATATCATCAAAAGAAGTTTGCGTCCAAGGTTTTGAGAGAGCTGGTTAATACGCACACTTGTCCCAATAAATTGTTAAATGTGTTTGCAGTGAATTCGTAAATCACTGTGTGAGGCACTGAAATAACTGGCACTACTGTTTTGGCTCAGTTACCAGTTTTACATCAGGGACTTATTTTCCAGTTTTTTCCTCTAAGTTGCTGTAATCATGTGCTGTAGTTGAAACTAAATTGAATGGCATGCACAATAAATATGCTCCCTCACTGAGATCATGCAAGCACTATAAAATGTAAAAGAAAACAGTGGAAGACATTGAAGTGGTTCACACTGTGACCTTCTATAAACCAAGAAGAGAAAAACAGCAGAAAAACAGAATTTGTCAGATTTATCTGCTCCTTTTGGCTTAATAACAGACAGTACGTTTGCTTGTCTTGTGAGGACATCCGTGGCGCAGGAAAAATCCCTACCTGAGCAGAACAGAAATCCCAGCTCAGATCCCTCTTTCATCCACTCACAGATGCAACACAACTGTGTTGGTTTTTTTTTGTTGTTGTCGTTTTAAAAGTTGTATCTGAAGCAATGACCTTTCCACAAAAGGAATCATTGGAGTGAGCAGACACTGACATGCAAAGTCAGCAACATGCCTGGAACCTAAGGACTCCTTCTGTACCTCAGCAGCACTCCTGTCTGTCACTGCTTTGTTATTGCTTGATCTTATGCCATGTAAAACCCACAAATCTTCAGAAAGCAAAATAACTACAAATGCCTGAAGAGACATTAGCATCTCTCAGTCTCCTCCAAAAGTAAACAGTTACAAATCAAAAGCTGATCTTGCAAAGTGTCTTTATCAGTGTTTAAAAACAATCAGGATCCTAAAACCCAGGGTTACCTGCTTTTGGTTGATTTCAGTTCTCGTGCTGACAACACATGCAATGGAGCAGGAGAGGGAAAAGTGAGATGGATTTGCGCAGAATACAGATTTGGTTTCTCATTCCAAACCTGCCTCCTGCCCTTCTGCAGGACAAAGCCTCCACAACGAGCATGCCATCCTGCACTGTGCTGCATGGATTATCCAGATTCTGGTTGTTTATTCATCTCATCAAGTTAGACTGCAAGTTCTACAGAGTTAGTAAAGCTCATGCAAAGTGACAAGACTTTGACTGCTGTATCAGTGATAGAAAAAGGCCAGTTCTTCACATTTTTTGCCTTCTATGATGTTGCTGATTTTTTTTCCTTCAGCTGAGGCACAAAGTGTAAATCACCTTCTTTTCATAACATTAAGTACTTTTTGAAGAGCACTGTTTTTTAGTAAATCCACTCTCAACTTTATTTTCCAAAGGAAAACTCAATTACACTAGAAGTAAGTAGCTGAAACTCTACTTCTCTCCCTTGTTTATATAGATACACTCATTTCTCTTTTCTCAGGATTATTTATTTTAATACATCTCAGACTGCAGTTCTGTTAAAATGAATTCAGAGTCATAGAAAGAATTAGATTGGAAGGGACCTCAGGAGGCCACAGACTCCTTGGAGCAGTGCCAGCTTTGAAGTGAGAACAAGATGCTTGAGGTTTGCTCCAGATGAGGTTCAAAACCCTCCACGTAGGAATGTTACCTGGTGCCTAGCCACTCCCATGGTGAAGAATAAATTCCTGATACCCAAAGGTAATTACCTGCATTGCAATCTGTGATCGTTACCTCTTGTCCCTTCGTTATGGACTCCTTCAGAGAGTCTGATCCCATCTTCCCAAAAAATTCCCTTTGGATAGTGGAAAACAGCAACTGGAAGACAACAACCCACCCATAGCCTTCCCCAGCCCAAGCAAACCCCACTTCCCTCAGCAGCTCCTAGCATCTCCCATGCTCTAGTTTCCTAACCATCATAGCTTTCTTGACTTTGTCCTGTTTATCACTGTCTTTATTGGTGGCTCAACACCACACACAATTTTTCAGACACAGCTACTGGAATTAGTTTAAGTCAAGTGGAATAGCTCAGTCCTTTGTGAAAACTATAAACTAACCTTTTCTACAGCAGTCTATGGAGTTCACATTACACTTTACTGGTACTGAAAATTCTGGCAAATAACAGGTAAAATCTACAGTAACATCTAGATGAAGAAGTTTGTCTACAGTCTGGATCTAAACTCCTTTTAGAAGGGTCAGTTCTGGAGATGCTTTATGCTCACATCCACTTATTTTGGAGTAAAGAAAGAAGAAAAAGAAGAGTTGCCCAGATTCCTCATTGTTCAGTATCAGCACTGCAACTCCTCCATAAGGCACAACATTTTCCAGGTGACTACAAAGTAACAATTGCACTTTTCCCAAAAACAGATTTCAGGCTTTGCCCCTAAATCTAGCAAAACGCAAGGACAGAAACAGTATGGACACAGATAAAATTTCCAATGGGAATGTTAACCCAACTGAAGCTAATTCACATCTCAGAAATGATTCTCAGTCACCTAACTATTGGATGTAAACCTTTGGGCTAATTTTCAGGCAACCATGTCCTGTGTTCAAATCATTTCAATTGCAGCCCAAGGAAAGGTCCCTGCTGGACATCAGGGACTTCCAAAGTCCATGCTACCTTGACAGCCTGGGGAGTTGCCGCAAGGCTAGGAAAAAATACCTGGAGAAAACAGTTGAATATGAGCCAGCACAGAAAATATCATTGCCCTCAGTGGTTCACACCAGGAACAACCACTGATGTGTGAGGATATAATAACAAAAGCAATAAAAAACAAAAATTTCTTCTTCAAGGAGGCACACAAAAGAGAAAAGCAAGGGTACATTATCTGGTTACACCCTGGTTCCATAATCTTTAAGAAGAACACCATGGGGAACAAGTGAGTGGCACAGCAACTCTTGCCCTAAGGACTGAAAGAACTAAAAGGATCATTTGCACTGAAGTAATTTAGAAAATGGCTATAAATAACCAACATGTTGATCTTTGGCTTCCTGCAGCCAGTGCCAGTATGAGAAATGACTCCAGGAATAATTCCAGAAAAAAGCCCTGTCCACTTGCTGACTTCCCTTCTGCCTTTTGCTTTCACATCTACTTTCAGATAAAATTGTTCCTTGTTGGAACATTCTAGTGTATTGAAATACCATGAAAAAAATCACATTGCTGCTGTATTTCTCCTACATAGAGAAAAGAAAACAATCTTAACATTCTCTTCTTAGAGTGCCCTTGCATATGCTTTGTCAGTGAGTTTGTATGGAGTCTGGAAGAACATTTCCATTCAGCAGACCTGCAGGGATCCTTATCATTTCTTCTCTTGTGAGTCCCATAATCTGCACTCCATGCCCACTGGCTGAGTGTTTCTTCCATACGGCAAAACTGTATCTTTCCTCAAGCCAGCGTAACATTTTCTAGCACCCTCTGCCCTAATAAACAACACTTTGAGTATCTTCATTGGTAGATCTATTGACTGTATGAAACGAACTGCATAGTCAATAGGAAAAAGTCCAATGGCAACATAGGAAGTCAGGAAACACTGGACAGATCCAGCAAAAATTACTGGGGGGAAAATCAAATGCCTGTATGGAAAGTGTTGTAATTTAGTTTTATTCCAGGTCTAAAAGTGGAAAAACTTAAAGCTTCGTACTACTTTACAGTGGCGCCGTTCAGGGTCTGCCAATGTTTCCATTATGAACTGCAATTTTCAGGGGTTTATAACTCAGCCATAAAAATTTGCTTTGGGATGAAACTAGAAAAAAAAAGTTCTCCACCCAAAAACTAATTCTCCCCTCCCCCAACCCCAATTTTTTTTTAAGAAGGAGAGAGTTAAATTCAATTTGTTCTTTTTTAAGCCAGTTCAGTTAAAAAAAATAATGATAATTTTGTCCATTTTTGTACTAATACAAAGCATAGAGCAATACAGTAATATCTGGGGTTGTAGTGAATGACAAACCAAAAACATGTGTGAATACCACTACAATGCAAGAAGGTAAAGGGCTTTTTGGATGTATTTAAAAAAAAAAAAAGAGCATCATTCCTCAGAGACAGACAATGGTTGCCCTGTGCAGTTTTGTGCTCTGTGCAATGGTGAGACCTTATCCAGAGCACTCTACGCAGTTTGAGCATCATGTGTTAAAAAGGAGTGGAAGAAGAACAATAAAAATGATACAGACCTATGAAACATGACTTATGAGGAAAGTCCAAAGAACTTAGATTTCATCTAGAAACAGAATAGCAAGGGATAAGTGCTAACAGTTTCCCAGTACACAAAAAAAATGTGGTGAGGAGGATAGTAATCAGATGCTTTCCAGGTTCACTTTATACACTGTAATAAAAAAAGTAAGTTTATCTGCAAGAAAGATGTTTTAAGTTACGTCTGTAAATTTTTTTTCATAAATACATGGTAGTG
Source organism: Numida meleagris (assembly GCF_002078875.1). Classification (NCBI taxonomy): domain Eukaryota; kingdom Metazoa; phylum Chordata; class Aves; order Galliformes; family Numididae; genus Numida; species Numida meleagris. Next base: position 18,921,757 of record NC_034411.1, read on the forward strand.
AAGTCATACAGTGGAATCAGCCTCTTCTTGACCTGGTCAGATTACTTAGCAAATATTTCTCTTGAGGCTGGATAATCATTTTGAAGCTGGTGGTGAAACATAGCACTCAAATATAGTTCACTCAAATATATACTACAAAGTTGTAAGACCAACTTAAAAAAAACACATTATGCTTTTTACTAAAGATCATTTGGAGGGTTGTTTTTTTCCCTTTTCCTTTGTATTTCTTGAGTTTTTAGAGCACATTTTCAAAGCTTCCCTGCAATCATAGAGACTAAAAACTGGACTTACTAATAAGGAAAAGTTCTCACATAATCACAAGTCTATAGCAGCTACAGCTTTGTAAAAATACATCACAAAACCATGAAACTTGCCACAAAAAAAGCAAGAGATTTTAGTTCTGCATTTACCCAGTTATGGAGTTGGCTTACTTTTTACAATTTATTTATAGTATCATAGAATGGTTTGGATTGGAAGAAACCATAAAGATCATCTAATTCAAAACTCCCTTATATGTGCAGGGACACCTCCCACTAGATCATGTTGTCCAAAGCCCCATCCAGCCTGGCCATGAACACTTCCAGGGATGGGAAGTCTTCTTTGCAGGCCTGCTCTCAATCCACTAATCTGCCAGCCTATAACTATGCTTGAGGTTGCCCAAACATGGTCCCATCTCTCCAGACTGTCCAGATTCCTCTGAATGGCATCCCTTCCCTCAAGCATGTAGACTGCACCACTCAGCTTGGTGTTCTCCGTTGAGGGTGCACTCAATTCCACCGTCCACGTCACTGACAAAATTTTAAGTAGTGCCAGTCCCAATAAAGACCCCCGAGGAGCAACACTCATTGCTGGTCTCCATTTGAATACTGAGCCACTGACTTCAACTCTTTGAGTGCGAACTTACAGCCAATTCCTTATCCACTGAGTGATCCATCCATCCAATTCACATCTCTCCAATTTAGAGACAAGGATGTTGTGTGAGACAGTATCAAACGCTGCACAAGTCCAGGCAGAGAGTGTCAGTCGCTCTTCCCTTATCCACCAACACTAACCCCGTTGTAGAAGGCTACCAAATTTGTCAGGCACGATTTGCTGTGATGTCAGTCAGCACAGCTTCACTAAATCACCTTCTGTTCCCAGAAGGATCTGCTCCATGGTCTTGCCAAGCAGAGGTGAGACTAGCTTACCTGTAGTACCCCAGGTCTTCCTTTTTTCCCTTCTTAAAAATGGGGGTTACATTTCCCCCTTTTTCAGTCACTTGGAACTTCTCTGTAATGCCAAGACTTCTCAAAGATGATGGAAAGTGGTTTAGCAAATAATTAGCGTACAATTTAGTGTACGCTTTTGCATTGTGTCGCCAAGCACGTGAGGACAGAGTTTGGATTTATACAATGACATTGCAGAGTGGCACAGATATGTATTATCAATATGACCTCTTGGCTCTTGGAGGCAGGAAGTAACTGAGCTGCCACACAACACTACCAGCAGCATGCAGCCTCCAAGGTGGCCTCAAATGCCCCCACAACAGAGCCTTTTCCCAACACATCAACAGGAATCTCCTGTTCTAGGGACTGCTGTGGATGGTGCCCTATGAGGAAAAATAAACTGTGCATGCTACCAAAACACTGCTCTGTGCTACACAATAGAAGTACAACACATGGCTCAATCCCCACAGATGGCTTTACCTCATCATTTCCCTCCTCACCTCAAGATTTTAACAAAAGAGCAGGTTGCTTTATCTGCACAGAACTCCAACTTTTCAGTTTGGCACTTGAGGTTTCTAAAAACCACATCTCACCTTTAGCGATGAGATTTTCAGGAGAAATAACAAAATGAAGCAACAATATTCTAAGCAGTGCGAGGGTGGGTTACAGATCAAGCTGTCGATGACTAAGTTTAATCACCTACAGAGAGCAGTAACATCCCCGAAATAGCCCCAAATGCTATGAAACAGAACTTGTATGCAGAAAGCAAGAGAAGCAGACCTTTTAATTTACTGGACTTACAACTGTGGTTATGACAATAGTGATGGGTCAGAATGTTCCCATTACATCAATGGCTCTATAATTAGACTCTAATTTCATTTCTGGAGAGAGAAAGATAAATGCCACTCTACTCCATATAGCATTAACAGGTCCTAATTATTGACTGAAAGAAAATTTTACTTTCCTGCTGTGCTCTGAAGTCCCTCCAAGGTGGGTGCAATCCTGGAGCTGGATGCTGAGCCGGTTCTGCATGCTGGTAGGTTTGGGGTGCCACAGTCAGGTAATCTTACCAGGTTTGGCCAACCGGCCAGCAATTAAACACATCTGAAGGTCTGAATAGGACACTGGGCACAAGAACAGGAACATGACTTGTGCTATATAATGGCCTCAGTAAGCCGAAACACAATTTTGACGACAAGATACATCAGTGTACGCAGATGTTATACATGTAAATCACGGTAACATATTCATTTGTGGTTATAACACAGGAGAGAATTTGGCATAGAAGAATAAGGCCCATCACACTTAGCAGCACTTCAGCATTTGATTAAGTACTAAGGTTTTAAAGAAACATCAGTGAGGTATGTTAAATTTAAGTGACTAAAGGCAGTTAAAGTACAGTGTTTTTTTAAGTGCATGTTAGAGCACTGAGTGCTATGGAGGAACAATGTGTTAAAAACTTTCTGATGCCTGTGTATCTGTTTCATTACAAGAAGGGAATGATGCTGGTTTCCAGTACTACTACACAGAGCAATAAATGTACATATGCATAGAAATGCTTGGTAGGCAAGGATCCATGCTATTTCTTCGGTTGCATGTGTAATGCGATCTGCAGTGTTATGCCATTAAAGTTCTGTGGTTAAAAACACGATGGCTGAAGCAACCTTCCCAATACTGCTTCCTGTCAAAGAACGCAGATTGCAACAGCTAAGAAAAAAAAAAGCATTGTTTCCTGAGTAAATAATTTTCCAGAAATATTTATTCCTTTGTAATAATTTTAATGTTGGAAAAAGCCAAGAAAATATATTTCTTTGCCTTTCCTTTTCTCCACCATTTTCTCTTCTATCAGTTTCCAGTGGTAAAAAGGAAAGAAGTAGAAATGGAGACAAAATCCTCAAAGAAATGAAAAGCCTTTGAGGCTTTTGAAGATAAAGCAAAACTCTATTCCACATGGAAAGTCTGGAGAAATTAGAGAATAAAAACTTAAGTAAAATTTTTGCAACAATTTTAACAAAAATTTGCACTGAACTTTTTTTTTCCTCCCATCAATACAGTTTGTTGCATTTCAAAACCTCATACATTAAGGGCAGCCAGCCTCCAAGTCTGGAAGGGAATTCAGTACATGTTATTGGTGGATGATTTCAACATAGCCACAAGGGGAATGCATTTAAAGATCCATATGTTTGGCTGGCACCAAATCAAGTTCCATTAAATAACACAGTATTCAGCTACACAACAAATTTACTTACCATACATTTCACATGAGAACTAATTTGTTTGATAGGAATATTGCTGATGTTTATATTGGTTTACTGTAATGAAAACAGTATTTGCCAAACTATGAACAAATGCATACCAGTAGTTTTACAGTGGCTTTACCAAAGTACTGGTAGTGCTTCGAAAAAGGGATTTTATACAATATGTATGTTTCTCAGTGGCGCTCATGCCACACTTAAGGGGCTCTGTTATGAAGAGGGAATGTTCTTGTAACACTAGCACAGAGGATCTGGTAATGGGGAGAACTGCTGAGGTCAGCAGATAATTCCAAGCTCAAGAGCTTTCTGTGTCTTAAAACGCTTTCAGAAAAACCAAAGAACTGTGTCCAGACCTGGTAGGGCACAATACAAGGCTCTCCTTTCTCACGGTGCTCTGCAGAAATTATGAAGGTGCTTGCTGCTTTAGCTGAGCACCAACAGCTCAAATTTTAGATGTAAAACAAGGGCCTTTCCATAAAAACACAGAATTCACATACTGTTTCCTATCTGGTCAACAAAGTTGCCAAATATTTTCATATACAGAAAAACATTGGTGACTGAGTTGTGCTATAAAAACAATAGAACATCTTGAGGATTTCACTTAATAATTCCATGTGGTCTGGCATTAATCAATTGGACATCTTCAGAAAAAATGTTTCCTTAGTGGGGAAAATACAGTTCTTCCAAGAAAGTCACCTTCAGTGTTTCACATGTTTATATTTTTGCTTAGAGAAGCATCATTTTAAAACAACAATTGAGAAGGAGCCAAGGATGACTTAATGATGCACTTACTGAAACCTCTGCAAATTGTCTTTTTTTTTTTTTGGTCAGCTTTCAATATACAAAATCTGCCTTGGCACTTGTAATCTTAATATCACATTCTTTTCTTTTCACCAGGACAGTTCTGACTTCTGGTTATGAGTCATGCTAAATTATAAATACAAACAGAAGCATGGACCACATTGCTTCCAAATAATATGTCAATATATTATTAAAAATACAGACAGCTTCATCCTTCATTTCTGATCTGGTTCATTATTTATAAAATTATTTTAAATTAGCATATGACACTCCATATCACCCTAGTATGTGCTATAAGTGACATCTCAGCATGAAGATCTTTCTTTATAAAGAAAAATCTGCACAGTTTCCTAAATGTTAAGCTCATGCATTGTATCATGGAACCAGTTAGTCCTCCACAGGCTGATTGTTGGACAACAGGAGAGGGAATCTAATTCTGAACAAAATTCTCCCTTCCCAAATCAGTGGAAGGGAAGATGACAGTCACCTGCAAATTCTAATGAGAAAAATAGTCTGATATATAACAAATAAAGGACTCCTCCAATTTCCAAACCCTGAGTTCCTCACTGGATGTTTATTTAGTTAATTTAGACTGTAAACTGTTTGATGGAAACACTGGAAAGCATTTGTTTTTCTCAGAGGTGCAGGACCAACACTTACAGACAGATCTACGGATAAAACTTGATTTAACTTTCTGCATACTTGAAAAAATTCCACTGATGTCAGTGCAGTTGTTCTCACCCAGAAGGTCACCAGTCAGTCACTACTACTTCTGCACAGCAAATACAATGAAGGGAAGTTCCATTTTAATTATAAATGAAGTTTGTTGCCAGAATAATGCACCATATTAACACGCAAATTATTCTTAAACTTCAGGAGAAAGTAAACCTAAACTGGAGATCTTCTTCAGGGTCTACATTAACTGGGCAGAAGATCAGCAATTAAAAATCACAGCTATGAAAGCGAAGGATGGTCAAGTATTTAACCATTCTTACTGCTCTGGAAGTTCTAAATCACTGTCTTAGCATTTTTGGCATACTACTGTGACCGAGGTTCATTGCTGTTTTGGCTCTTCTCCACAAGACCTTGGCTACATTAAGTACTTCACCCCAAACCCTCCAACCTAAAACAAAATAAACTCCATCTTTGAAGTCAGACAGACTCATCAGTGGGAACCATAGGCTTTAAGGCAGTAGAGGATGTTCATACGCTTGAGTATCAATCAGTATTTGGCTGAAACGTGCTCCAGAGAGGATTTTTTAATCTAAGATCAACTATGACGACAGGCAAGCTTTGTGGTCTGATTTAGTTCTGCATGTTTCAAAGGCTAAGAACCAGCAGAAGTCATATGTATAAATTCCCTATTGTATACGTGATAGTAACATCTCTTGACGGCTTATTTAATTCAAACTACAATTTTATGTTAGATATCTACCAGTATACATTCTGACAAACACCTTCAACTACACCAAGAGAGCACAGGAAACCAATTAATAACTCTGCTGTGGTTTTATTCTGAGTACCAAAGCATTAGATTATTACTACTTCATGTTGCAGTTAATTTAGAACAATAAGCGCTTTGCAAAACCACAAAATACCAGCCCCATGAAGTACTGGAAAAGCCGTAAGTGTACTCTGGTCTATTTTGACTGCCTTCACTATGCTTTAAGGCCCAGGTTATGAAGTCTCACTGGCTTTGTTCTCAGGAATCTAACTTTCTTGTCACTAGTAATTCACAACCCTAGAGTAATGTTTAACACTCACTACGCAAGCCTTTCTGAAAACTTGAGTTAATAACAAGCAATCAAATTTTGCTTGCATTTTCAGAGGAGCCTACGGTTTTACACAATGAACCCTCAAAATATTTCAGGTGCCTCCTCACCAAGGCAGCATCTACAGCCCTCACATGCATAACAGAAGAATAGAATTTCTGTACTTCAAATCCCACACACAACAGCAACCTCAGTATGCTAGGAAAATGAACATCGCCAAGCCAGCTGCTGAGGAGTAAGAGTCCTAGTCCACATCACTGGCAATGCTAACTTCTTTTTTTAAATCCAGCAGTTCAGTGAACACAGTGCTTACCAAAGACACGGGACACAAACTCACTTCCCACCTCTGCCCAAGAAGGTGCCGGTCAGCATTCCACACATGCAGGACATGACTCAAACCAGTGGTCAGTAGACTAGTGCAGGATGCTCTGTCTTCACTATTTCAACTGTAACAGTTAAATAGTCTCTTATGAGAGATATGGAGAATGAGCATAACTCACTCCCTGCTACCCACCTAAGCAAAAGAGAGAAGGCAGCTGAGATTTTCTCACAGCGAATAATGATACAGTCGATACTAAACAGACATTTGATAAATTGACTATACAGGCACACAGGTGAACACGGACAGATGGGCAGGGGAATTAAATCCAGGTGTCTCACGTCTTTAGCTAACACTAACTATTGCAATACAGAATGGGAGTGGGGGAATCACTGCCTTTTCCTTCTGGCGCTCATTTATAAAGACAAATATTCTCACTCACAGCTCTGCACAGGAAAAACACTTGTCTCCCACATTCTGGGCCAGTGCTACTGATCAGTCAGTAACTAAGACATGAACAGGATGCAGTAAAGTCCCACAGCAGTGTACAGAGAAACATTTGAGCACGTAACTTGATATTGAAAATAGAACTGCCAGCTGTTTCTTCTGAGTAGTGATATCATGTTCCCCAAACATAAGGGGATAAAAAAATAAGCAAGCTAGGAAAATGCATGAATTGGTAATTGCGTTACTTCCTTTTTCTAGAGCACCTTTAACTAGCCACACCACAAATTAAGGTTGACTCCAGAAAGAGAAGTCATGAAATAGGTGCTTTTTTTTCGCTTAAGACCTCTCAAACAATGTACTTAGCAGTCCTAGAATGTGTGTCAACAGGAAAATAAAATGCTATTGCTTTCTTCCATCTATGCCATAATAAATTTCATTATATCATAGTCCACTAGGTTCCCATTTCCATGTACTGCCATCTGGATCTCATCTTTATGAATACAAGTTACATTCACCCACTTACTTGGCTCACTTCATCTGTAGAGACTTGTTAAATGGCTTTAAAAATTACTTACTACAAAAACTAAAGCTAAAAATTTAACAGGAGAAGAGATTAAGTAGAGAATGTCTTACTTTAATGTCAAAATTACATTACCAATGATTTTTGGCTTCCTACTTTGATCAGCTGATTTCTTCTTTCTTTATTTACATTTGTTCTCTGGCTCTGCATGCTTGTTCTAAAACACTAATTACTCAGAAGGCATAAAAGTTCACAGTGATGATCTAGTCACAGATTTCAGACACCTGAAACAGAAATGCGTAATGTCAGAAAACTAAAAAGAGTCCAAATGCTAGTGCTTTCTTTCTGAAACAGTGCAGAACACACTCACTGAGCACAAAAAAGTTGTTTTAAACTAGTTCTCCTTTGCTCACTAAATTGATTTTCATCAAGAAAGTACCAAGCTCCAATGAGAGATACCAATCTGAATAGTTTTACTTAATTATTACAGTTATATTTTTAAAATAGAAGTTCATGCTTAAATGCTAAACTCTATTCTAAGCTTGGGAAAAAGAAAAAAAAGACCTCAGAAGAGCTATGCTAGGACTATGAGCAGTATGTCAACTACCTGCTCCTGCCTTCTCTGAATCAGCATAGAGCCATCTTCTTTCTAGTTAACGCTCTTGTGTCTCTAGTCACTCAAGTGACAGATCCATTTTCGGCACTGAAGATTTGAAATTTATTCCTCAAAATGATGTACAGGACTGTGTCAATAAATGTTTTTTCTCCTTCAATATGAAAGAAATAGGAGATGGGGCCTTGAGTTTGTTCATTACAGAATTATATGGCAGCCAACTCCCTAACATCATCTATGTAAACATCCCTAAATGTATTGGAAGAGTTAAGGATTAATGGAAATAGTTGCATTTCTTCCTCTAAATCTACGTGTAATGGCCACATCAGTTCAGGGCTCCATATGCCCTAGCACTTCAAACTGCAACTCTGTCCCAAGAACATGAAACCCGTTCAAAGAATCATAAAACTTGTAATAGATTAGAGTAGTTCAGTTGGTAGTGACCTAGAAATATAATTGACTCTGAGCCCTGAGCATTTCAGGGCCAACTAAAAATTAAATCATATTAGTAAGAGCATCGTCCAAGTGTCCCTGGAACACTGACAGGCATGGGGAACAAACCACCTCTCTAGGAAGCCTGTTCTGGTGTCTGACTGCTCGATCTCATTATAAATATGTTCCGCCTTTCAAGCGGGACCCTTACCTGGTGCAGCTTTGTGCCATTCCCATCCTGCCACTGGTTCCCAGGAGCAGAGCCTGGCATCTCCCTGTTCACCCTCCTCAAGGACCTGCTGAGAGCAATGAGCTAGCCTCTCAGCCTCCTCTTCTCCAGACTGGTCTGTCTAAGTGTTCTCAGGCTTTCCTCATGGGACATGCCTGTTACAGCTTTGTTGCCCTGCTCTGGATGCTTTCAAGTACCTTAACCTTCTTTTTAAGTTCTGCCCAGAACTTCACACAGTATTGAAAGTGAGGCTGCTCCAACGCTAAATGTTGTGGGAAAACCACCTCTTTCGACCAGCTACCGGTGCTTTGTTTAATGCATCCCAGAACACAGTTAACCTTCTTGATTCCCAGGGCACAATGCTGGCTCATGCTGAGCTGGTGCCACCAGCCCCTTTGGCTTCCCTTCTGCAGGCCTGATCCCCTGCCACTCATCTCCTAGCCTATACCCTTTGTCTAGCATTACTCTGTTCCAGGTGCAGCACCTGACATTTCTTTGTTGAATTTTTGCCATTGCTGTCACGCAGAGCTTCAATCTATCTAGATCCCTCTGCAAGGCCCCAGAGAGTCAACAGCACCTCCTAGTTAGGATGTCACCTGCAACTGTAAGCACTGCTAGGGATTCACTGAACTGAAACCAGATCACTGATAAAAATGCAAGTAACACTCAAAAGTTTTGAATAAGTAACATGCAACCAGTTAGTTAAAAGAGAACACATTCCAATCTTTAAGCATTCTATGAAGCACTTAAAACTCTACCCAGCAATCAGCAAGTACATCCCGCAGCTGTAGTGCCTTAAGCTTTGTTGAGTTGCTCTTTTGGATAATGAGCCACTGCTCTGAGCCCTAGTATCCATTTAAAAGTGAAATTTTAAAACTGTAGTAAAAACTGGCCAGGTCAAAAAGGTAAGCCCAGACAGCCAAAAATCTATCTATCTGGATTCCTTCTGTTATATTCTGTCAAACAGCTGGGATAGCTTCAGCTATTAAAATTTTCTTTTGACTAGAGATTTAATAGCAGGCCCATGGTCTTCAAGGACCAATATTGCCTCTGGCTGGTTCTCAATTCCAATAGCAGTCCAACTTTTTCCAGGCATAGTTTCAATCTGTTTGTCCAATCTTAGCAAGGCACCATCTGGGACACAGCACCACACCACTCTCAATCAATGGGCTAAGCATCACACTGCCCTCACCACAGCTTCCTGCAGACCAAATAAAACACTGTTGTTCACTACCTTCCCAAAATGTTCTTAATTTCAAGGTTACTCAGGCTCTGAGATTTGGGATCCCTTTACAGCATAGACCTAACAGATTTCCAGTCTTATGTCATGATGCATCTCTTACTTGGCATTTCATTCATGGCTGAGGAAGATGGAAGAAAACAGACAAACTGGTGACCTCACTGCTTTCTAAGAATGTCATGAAACACTGACCTTAACTGCTTCTCAGATTATATCAAGGGAACAAAACCAAGCTGTATTTGCAGTTATCAAGATTGAACCCCTCCCCTGCCCCCCCCCCCCCAAACAAACAAACAAAAAAACAGCCATAAGAACTCGATTTGACTTGGTAACAATTTCTAAACTGTTTTGTGTTACTCTCTGGCCTTGTAACTTGCCAATCTCCCATCCATCCGCCCCTGTCACCAAAACGAATTACCACCTTGCATTACCAGTGGTTCAAACAGCTTCATGGTAGAAACTGCAGGACGAGCTGAAGAGCTGAAAACAGTGCAAAACTCTAAATGATGTACCATCACTCAAATGTTAAAACTGTACTTGTGAACAACTGTAATTAGAGTTGGGCCAGGGCAATGTTAGCTTAGCTGCTTCTGAACACACCTGTTTCAATTTAATTTGTAATAATTAAGAAGCCTAGGGCACCAGGGGAAAAAAATGCTTTTCAGTTACTGTTTCAAATAGCAGAGTTTTCATGTGCCATTTAAAATCCTGTTTTTCAGAACAGACTACTGACTTGCTAACGCTAGCAAAATGAAATAAAGGAAAATATTTTTAGCAGCAGGAAGTTGTTACTTGCTACTGCCAATTACATGCCTTGTACTTGAACAGTGACATTTTTTCCCCTTTGCTTATTCTTCAAGATAGGTAAAAGCTGGCTTAGGTCTCCGTGCATGAGAATTTGAACAAAACTCGTAGTCCCCTGGAGCTGGCCGACACTTCTGGAGTCATAGCCAACACTGGCAACAATCTGCTGTGACAGAGCAAACAACAGTGTCCTAGATCCACTCTTCAGAAAAGGGGGAAGGAGAAGATTAAGCAAGAGACTTGGATCTACTGACTTTGGCAAAAGGCTGAATACCTTGTCATGCTAATAAAGTTACTGAATTTGGGGAGGAGAAACTGGGGCAGAGGGGGAGAAATAAAAAAAAAGCATAAAAATTACATAAGAATATTTATACTCTGAGTTAATTTATCAAGCTGACACATAGATGAATCATCCACCATTAAAATGGACACAACGTTTCTTTATATCACAATTATTATTTACAACTCTTCTAAATGTTCATGGAGGAGTCAAGTATCCTCATCTTTTAATTTAAAATGTGATCTTGCAAGCCAAAATAAAACTGTTGGCAAAACTAAGTTTCTACAGGAATAGTGCCCAAAGAATGATTTCTTCAAAAACAGGATATCTTACCAGGGATCGTGGCACTTTTTCTTTTTAAACCTACAGAGAGACACAGGGCTTAAAGAGCTCACATAACAGTAGATCTCTAAGTAGCACCTCAATGATACTAAGTAATAACAAGAGCCTGTGGTATAGACAGACACTTGCTACTTGTGACTGCTTTGAAAACTGTATCACAAAGATCAGTTATTTTTCTGAGGCAACATACAACTCTGCTTTGATACATATTCATTCTGACATGCTGAAAGTTCTCATGAAGCCAATAAAGTCGCTCCAAGTTAACTAGCTTGAACTGTATACTGAAAGGTCCATTATTTAATGACTGCTCTGGTCTACTTTTACGCCAGTGGACACAATCATAGCACTGTATACTTTTCAACCTCAGAACACAAAGAAAAAATACGTATCTCAGAAATACACAACTTTGCTTCCTGAATATTGTTTGGATAATTCAAGGAAGTTTTTAATAATGTCAGTCATTATGTTCCATAGACTGACAAGGATGTGTACTTAAAAAATGTACAAGAAAACAAAAAAAGAAATCCTTATGATGAAGTGGGTGTTAATAGCCAGCACCATCATGTTGCTACTTAACTGAACTCTATGGAATATAACAGTGTCTACCTGAAAGTGTGCTTACATAATGTGTATGATTTTAAACCCACAAACAACAAAAGTCTATGAAAACTGTATCTTTTATTCATTTGACTTTCCTGCTTCAACAGGCAATTTCTTCAGAATCCAGGTTTTCAGGTCTTCTATTACAGTTCTATTTAACTCATGACTGAGGTTTGGAAAAGTATGAAGAGATGCTGATACTCCCAGTGATTTTAACACCTTATTGGTTTCTTCACCCCAAGAATAAAGAACTAGTTGATCAGCAGTTCCGTGACACTGAAATAATTCTGGAAGGACACTTTCATTTCCTTTCAAAGCCTAGATGGAGAAGAAACACCGTGAAAGACACCACTACAAATTTTTAAAGAATATTTACAATTACATGGTAACAATTTACATAACGGTTCAACTTACTAATCTGTCTACTAGTGCAGATACTGTACTATCTATACAAAAGCAAACAAAGAAATATAGCTGGAAAAAAACACGCACTTCAAGTCCCAGTGGTAAGTCTTGACTAATGATAAGGCTTAAATTTAAGACTACATCCCTTTCCAAATAAGAGAAACAAAAGAAATTCATGGCAGCAGATGGAGCCCATGAGTATTTTAATTCACTATAAATTTTCAAACAGTTACATCTACTCTAAAAACTATTGACAACTTGCAAAACATTTGTTAATTCACCTTCTGCATTGATTTACTCTGAAAAAAGTAGCTGTATTGCCTATTCAAAAAGGAACAAAACATCATGTAAGGACAGTTTTAAAGACTTATTTCTCTAATACTCTGCTTACCTATTTCTAGGAAATGTAAGTTTAGATTATTAATCTAATACCTCAGATGAAGAAACATGCTATACTTGATTTTAATTATCATGCTTTTCTTTAAGCTAAGCAATATTACTGTAAAAACTTTTCACACACGCACCTCATAAACAGCAGAATCTTTATTGAGAAAACTTGACAGAGCGAAGACTCCTGCAAGATCTCGATGAAACCTATATGCTAAATGCATTGCCATTCCACCTCCCATTGAAAAGCCTCCTATGATGCAACAAAAGAAACAAATATAGGATTTTACTATAAATTTGTAATCCAGTATCCGGTCTGATTGTTTTTATCTTCAGACTTCTACCTTTTAAACACAATGCAACAGAAAAGTATTTTCAGTAACAAGATTACAATAATCTTAAATCAAAAGTTGATTCAATTCAGAAGTCGGACAGCTGAAGAACTGTTAAAGGATCGTCACTGAGAAAGAAAAAAATATAAACCAAAATACTAAGACTTTAAAGGCTGTTCATGTACGCCCTATTTCAGATACTTGAACATTGTGTATATATATTCATATATGAACAAAGCAAAATTCTGTAAACAGAATTCTTCCTGTTTTTTTAACGCAAATTATTTGTCCTTAGTTGAATACCATTTAAGCATAAAAGATCTGTTTCGCTGTTGTATTCAACCAATAAACACATTAGACTACTCAGAGTTTGAGGTCCTTTTCGTTGTTGTTACTCCTTAGAATAGACAACATACAGGGAAAAACAGAGAGGTAGCCCACCTCAGAATCATTTAAGTTGTAAGGGACCTCAAAGATCACCTAGTTCAACACCCCAGCGATGAACAGGGGCAACAGAGATCTAGCAATATCTCTGATCTAACAGCTTTCTGTTAAATATGTATCTTCAACTGCACAAATTCCTTATGCAAGAATTCCTCAGGTATGATTTTCACAAGACAAATACTCACTCATTAGGAAAGAAATCCAGACCACTGCATTGCTTCACAAGGATGCAGTACATAAGGTACTATGCTGACTGTATCCAGATAATGACTACCATGAAGAATGACTGGATTGCTAAAACCTTTCTAGCACACAGATAACTGGCAGAAAGGTTGTGACAGCAGCCGTGCTCAGAGCAGCACTGGCATACACGTACTGGTGAGATCATTGGTTTGTGCCAAGCTGTTAACTCATGTTCATTAGTAGCAAAATTCTGTACTGAGACCTTTTTATGCAAAAAACACGGAGATAGGGCTTGAAGGAAAAATACAAGTAGACAAAACACACAACCATTTTAGCTTAGCCTTCAGAAGTGATCAAAGGGAGACATGAAAATGAGTGTGGCTCTTCTGCAAGGACTATGCGAGCCCTCTGTTTTGAGCCCGTTCTGTCGTACACATAAGTTTCATATCGCTGCTGTACAAAGCCCAACAAGTGCAGCACCTCTGCAGTACTGAAATTGAGCCCAATGATATTCAACTGTGACACTTCATTGGATGCTGCAACCACACACGATATCCTCGGGGCACACAAGCTCAGAGGCAGAAAATGTTGCACTCTAATTACTATTTTGGTCACAGTGAGACAGCCTCAAACAGGGAAGTGTCCTTCAATAAGTACAATTGTATGTCCCACAAGGTCTAACACCCTTCTAGCTTACAGAACATCTTGTACTGTAACTGGAAGATTTGGCTTGACTTGAGCAAAAATTTTCCTACAAACACTAGACTAATCCAGACAAAGTGTTCTACTTCTCTCACACAACAGTATTTTTAATTTCTGATCAATTTCTGATCAGAATTTCTATTGAACTCTGGTTTCTTCTTTCCAGTTACTGTCATTTGTAGTCTTTTGGCCATATTCACCTCAACTGTAACTGAAGTATCTCAGTTTAACACGAGTATCAGAGAGAGAGAGAAGAACACAGTGTCTAGAAGACTGGAGTCTGGCCTTCCTTTGCAAACATGACCCTCAACTGAATTAGGAGAGTTGTATCTTCAAACTAGGAGATATACCTGGAATCCCGTAGCTGTGCACGGGGGAGATGATAATACTCTGATACTTATCTCTGGTAAATAAGGACAGGACTTGCTGTTTACCCTTGAAGTCAATCTTTAATTTAAAGTTAAAAGTAATGTCTAAGTACTCATTGGCAGTTCAGAAATACAGGTAGTTGAAGAATGCATGAGTAAGTAATTCCAAAACACACTTCAGGTGATGTGAGCTGTGTGAAGTTTTGAAGAAACTTGTTCTCACAAAAATATTGAAAAATCACTGCAAGCCTGTCACCTGCATCATCACCTCCCACCAGACATATTCTTTCATACTTCGGAGGATTCAACAATGAAAAAAAAACACGTTGCAAAAGACTCAGAGTAATCCCCAAAATTTCAACACCACTGATACCAGATTCATGGAAAGAAAAATAAAGCCTATGGAAGTACCTACAAATACAGCAAGTTACGCAGCTATCATACAAATAACAACATATATGGAGATGAATTTTTCTGTATTCTCTTCTGCGGAACCTGATCATTTCTACCCTTTCCTTTTGATCATTCTGAATGATGCTGTTACGTCAATCCTCTGCAAGAAGCACTGTAATACTGTCATAGACAGTTTACAAATAAATGCAGATATGCTTTGTCCACTTAGAAAATTAAGCCTGTTCAGTGTTTTTGAATATGAAAACCTTTGCATTGAAAACTCATTACTAGTTTGTAAATGATTTAATCTAAAATTTTGTACTGAGTTAGTCACAGTCTGGCAACACTATCTGCAATTACTCACCAGCAGTCTTTGACAATGCAGTCACCTTCTGTTTAGAAGAACATTAGGTAATGGTTCTTTCATGTGGCTCATACTACCATAAGAAAAATGTAATACAAAGGACAACTAGCTCTTTGAAATTGGTTTTCCAGGAGAAAACCTGAATTTTATCACTTGACACCACAATAATCGCTGAACAAACACCATACAGTAAATACTTTGAAACAATTTGAATAAGCTTTTGCAGTTGGAGGCAAATCCCAACTACAGGAAGTATGACACTGTAAATGTAAGTTCGACATAACGCTAAAAAAAGTATGTTCAGTCAGTAACTTCTGCAGGAATTGAGTTTTCAGATTAAAGAAAAATAGGCATTGTACAGATATTATAAGAAATAACATATGAAGTGATAGAACATAAGCAATACAGAGAAGTGCATTTATGCACACTTATGATCTCAATATAACCTATACATAGACCTTACAGCATTGTTAAGATTATCATGAATTAATCAAGATCAAAAATGACACTGCAGCATTTTGATCTTAGATAGGCAAGACCTTCCCTTGAGACAATGTATACGGCAGGAGTGCAAAGGCTGTGCACAAGGTTCAGAGTTTACTAACAAGTTTTACAGAAAACCTGTGCTAATTTTCTACTTTTTTTCACCTCTTGTATCTATTTTTAAAGAGATGCTATTAATCATTAACAAGTTTAAGAAAAACACAACTACCAAACACTGGTTTTATAATGTGTGGGAGTAATGATTCAGTAGCATTATTTCTCCTTGCAGATGCCATTTCGGGAAAGTATTAATACTAGTGATTAGAAACTTAATGTAAATGGTTTAAGTTGCCTGCCTTACAGAAGAGATTTAGGCACAGGCTGAAGCATAACCACATACAAAACAGACTCAATTCAGTAGAGCAGATTTTTCTAGCAAAAGAACTTCACTCAAGTATGCATTTATGACCTCAAATTTGCTTCTGTATAGTCTGGTTTCTAGGCGAGACCCCTCCTGCAATAAGAATAAAACTGCTTGTAACTTGCTTTGCTAATTAAGAAAGATTTTGTGCTAAATACAAAATTTTTGAACTAAATACAAATTGTTGAAATCACAGGATTTTCACACTTCCAAATTAAAGAATGTGACTCAGAAGGAAACTCCCAAGATCTACTTTATTAATAACAAAACATTCTTGTCTAGAATAAGGTGTAACAATACTAACATAACATAATGTAACAATGAAGAGAGACTGAATTGCTTGTATGTAATTTATTCACGCTTGAAGAAAAAAAAAACTTCCATCACCACTGCCACTTTTCAGTGATAAAACCATTTTAGAACTTATAAGTAGCCTTAGGAACTTTTAAAGGTAAAGATGTTTGTATAAAGCCTTGAGCTCACTTGTGCTATAGATGTTGCTTTCTATTAATTTTCTCATTATTTCTATCAGTTTGAAATGATAATGTGGTTTGTGATGGTGCTTCAATATTACGTTCAGGACCAAACATTTACCTACTATCACACTTCAGTTTTATTCATTTATTTGTATTTGGTAAAACAACATTTGGGTTTGTATCCACGAAGGTGAAAAAACATTATCTAGCACTAAGGTTTATTTTTCTCTGTGCCTCTTAAGCATCCCACATACAGGAGAGAATGTTAACTGTCTTTTCCCCCTGTGTTGCACTTAGTACATGCAATGACTCGTTCCTGGGTTCAGAACGCTCTAGGTTTTCCTAAGGGAACAAAAACTTAAACACGGCTTCAATATTGCTGATTGCGTCTTGATTTATAAATCTGACTGTACTATCATAAAAATGGTTTGAATTCAAAGGGACCTTTACCATCTAGGTCCAACTTCTTGCCCATGACATCAAGTTCCACATAGCCCCATCCAACCTGGCCTTGAACACTTCCATGGATGGGACATCCACAGCCTCTCTGGGCAACCTGGTCCAGTGCCTCACCACCTTTATAGTAAAGAATATTTTACTAATACCTAATCTAAATCTACTCTTTCAGTTTAAAGCTGTTACACCTTGTATTACAAGAAATTCTGATAAAGACTACTCCCATCCTTCTTGTAAACCTATAGAATCATATGGAATTACAGACTAGTTTGGGTTGGAAAGCACCTTGAAGAAAATCTAGTTCTAACCTCTTGAGTTTGTGATTGTCCAAGAACAACTTGTTTATCCATACAGCCTTCTTGGACTTCCTGACTGATTTCCTCTTTGTTAGGATACAACACTCCTGCGTTTGAAGAAGGTGATCCTTGAATAGTAACCAGTTTTCTTGGGCCCCTCTTCCTTCCAGAGCTTTATCACATGGGACTCAACTAAGCATACCTGAAGAAGCCAAATTATGCTCACAAGTCCAGGACTGCAAACTTGTTGTGAGCCCTCCTCATTGCCCAAAGAATCTTGAACTCCACTATTTCTGGGCCACTAAAGCTGCCCTTGAGCTTCACATTCCTCACAAGTCACACTTCAGTGAGACCGAGGTCCAGCACAGCATCTCTCCTCATTGGCTCCTCTATCACTTGGAGAAGGAAGCTATCATCAACACATTCCAGGATGCTTTAATCATTTTGTTACACATGATGATTATGGAGATTTACAAAACAGTGAACCAGGTCACTTTTAGGTCCTTCCAGTATGATTTTTAAAAAGTGATTCAAGATGTTTTTCCACAGTAAAAATCACAGTGGCAGGAAACAATCTTGACTATTAACCACATTTAGTGCATTAATTCTCATATCTGCAGGGAGTACAGATCCACTATTTGCAGAGACAAAGCATGAGCTCCTCTTCATGAGTTAGTGCTGCAGAATTAGAAACTAGTTCATTACAGCACAGCATCAAGAGGATAAGAGGCTACGCCCAGACTTTTATGATAAGGATAGAGATCTGGATGTAGGAGTGGGTTTTGAAGTGCTTATTTTAAACAATTTTTTTCTTTTGTTTCTCTAATAGTTATTTTTCATCTTCCCTGCATTTCTTCAAATTTGTCAGTACAGCTTTGGTAACAAAGTGGCAAGAGATGAATGTCACAGCCTCTGTACCAGCACTGTGCAATCAGAGACAATTACCCTCCTGTTCTATCAGGCTACACTAGCAGCTGGTAATTGCCTTTGCCCATTCTGTTATCATCACAATATATTACATGCTCTTGCCTAGTTTTCCTTTTGTTTTCATAGCATTTTTCATTCTCCATTTCTCCTTTTTGAAATTTCAACTTACAGTTGCTTTAATCAGTTTATTATCATGAATTTTCCCTAAAGCTACATTTCAGTTTACTTTTTGCTCTCCCTAAGGACTTACTGTGATTTACCTTCTATTAATGGTAACAGCAAATCCTTGTTCTACACATCAACTGCAAAAAAGCTGACTTTGTTCTGACCTTCCTTTTTCCATACATGAATGGAAGTACTATATACATTTAACAGTGCTCATATATGAATATCAGAGAAGAGTACAAATATACCAGTGAAACAGCAAATTCCCTTCTCTACAAAAGTCCCAGAACACTGCTCCTGTGTAAAAGCTTCAACATGCACTTTGTCTCAAGTGAATTTCCTTATATCAGCCTTTTTCTCCTTTTATTTATGGAACTTCACTAAATATTAAACTTACAAACCAGCAGAACTGAAATGAATGGTTTAACCCCTAAGAGCATTTTTATTCTGTTTGTTACTCACTGTCTTTACAAGAACAAATTCCCTTGACTGGCTCAGCCACTTCCTCTTCTCTGGAATAAATTTGCTATTCAACTTTCTCAGTATAAAAAAAAAAAAAAAACAGCATGTCTGAAAGTGTATTTAAGTGACATGAGTTTTACTGTTTTCTCATAAAAAGTATACAGTGGTTTCTGAAGCACCACCTCAGTTAAACTATAATCTAGTTATGGATTTTCAACTGAAATAGGTGGTAGAAGAGAACATAAGCAATCAACTTTCAGAACTAGAAAGAAAGTAAAAGCCATGAAGTCTCAAACGAGTGTTCATTCAGATGTTACTCCACCAAAGCTGTGGATATAGCTACATCTCAAGCGTGTTCACGGTTGTTTCTGAAAATGACAAAATAGTCCTCCTGCCACACTTAGCTGTAATTTTTACAGTCAGCTCAGTCTTGTAATATTAGGTTGATTTCTGAAACACCTACACCTGCAGACCTCATAGCCCATGTGTTATGGTGCTCAACTTATGAACATGAAGAGACACATGTGCTTCTTCTCCCTAATCCTGGTTGTAACCAGCAGTAAGGGGAAAGATCCATGACAACTGCAAGTATATACTCCAAAACCAACTTTTCTCCCAACAAGAGAACATCTAACTTACTTTTCATGAGGTGCAGAAGAGGAGAACCTTTGAAGCCAAGTTAGAATGAAAGAAGAGAAGAAAATTACGTGGAAGAGCACTAGGGAAAAAAGATATTCACCCATCATTAAACATGCATTAAGAAAAATGCATTTAGAAAACTTGCTTTCCAACTCCTGTCATTTATCTCTCAGCTTTGCTTGCTACTCCCATCCATATATTTTTATTATCTCATACCTTTGCTTCTTCCATGGTAACCTGGTATACTTGTGAACTCATCTGGAATGTTAATCCTTCTCTCAACTCTCACCTTAAAAAAAAATGGAGCATTTATTTTGTTTCTCTGCAGAAAGTACTATTTATGACTCAAATACCAAACTGCTAGCAAATATGTGCTGTGTTGCTTGCAGTAAAAATAATTATCTTTTGTAAAACAGAGGACATTGAGAAGAATTATAAAGGAGACAGCATCAACATGGTCTACTAGGAAAGGTTTATACTAGGGAAAGGTTTAAAATAGAAAAAGAACAGGTGAGTGATTCTAGGTTGTTGTAGGAAAGTTGTAACTCGAGATCTTTTAAAAAAAAAGACAGAAAAGCAATGGTAAGGATTTGCCTAAGTAGCACTGAATCTGCACTGACACTGAAGATGGATTAGTGAACTTGACATTGTGAAGCCTTTCTCTTCTATGACCCTATAGGCACAGTCGTGAAGTAAGTGCATGTCAACGTGCACTCTGAGGCATGTCTTGAATGCGCGCTGTGTTTTAATGAATTATTGCTGATTTTTCATCTTCTCATATTAACAGAATCTTCTCTCTGGGATGTCAAAGCAAAGTTTTCTCCTCCCCATCTTAGTCTCTCACACACACAGAGATGGAAATGCTAATATTTACAAGAGGCACAGAACTTTCATGTTACTTCCACCATGGTTCAGTAGCTATGTAAGAAGTCTAGCAATAAACAAAAGTGGTTGTGTGTCTTGTTATTGTTACAGTGCAAGGGGTCAGGAATCGTGTGTGTGTGTTTTGGCATACAGTCAAATCTACAGGACTGTTATTGAAAGTTTATTTTCACTGGCCGCTTATACAAGTGACTACAGGTGGCAGAGCCCAATGTGCTTGGGTCAGCATTTCTGTACTACACAAAAAGTACTGTACTTAAGAACAATGAAGAGAATGAAAAGATGGCCTTTCACTGAAACGTAGTTGACTAAAGTGAACCCTATCCTTATGCTCCAAGTGAGAAGTGTCTATTTCTATCAAGCGTCACCATATTCATGAGTAAGACTGTCTAAATATTTGGCATTATCCACCTAAGAAATTTATAGTACACCATCACTTCAGAAGTAGTTAAACACACAAAAGACCCACCAACACCTGAAAACTAACTCAGTTTTAAGTAGAAAATGAAGTGATTGTCCCGCATTTTAAAATGCTATTTGCTTAACTAATTTAATGATGAATTCAGAGATCTATAAAGAAGGATCACAACCAGCTTTTAAGAAGGGGTACTATCAAAGCTCCAAGAATCAGAATTTGACTAATGTTTATCATGCTCTTATCTCCAAAGTCAAATAACTTGAGGTTATTGGCAAGACGTGCTTCAGCCAGGAACACCAGTAAGAGTAACTCAAAAGGACTGTTTAGCTAGAAAGTTATTTCCATTCAAAGGATTCAAGGGATGATATAATTATTTAGAGTAATTAATATTTCAGTCAGAGTCTTCCTTCCTTCTCCTTACAAAGTCAAGAGGAATAAAATGCTCAATGAATAAGTAGTTTACTTCTTTCAAGAGACTTCTACATTGGCATGAAAGCAATGCAAACTATCAGGAAAGGAACAGGCAGATAAGCTGCATAGCACTGTATGCTGGTTGATTTTAATAACAATTTATCCACATCCAGTGAATTAAGCATTTCAGTTCTTTGCTTTAGAAGTAGATTCACAGTGCAACTGTTAAAAACAAAGTTGCTGCAATGTTTTAATTGATATAGAAAATGAGAGGCATAGCATAATCTGACTTCATCCATAGTTTCAGGGTTCAGCTCTACAGGCAGCTGCTTTTGGATTTCAGAGCTAACTGTGCTACCCAAAGTAACAGTACAGGCTGTAGTTTCTCAGAACGTATGATCTTACTGTACCTGCAATCTTCAGCCTGGTGGAAAGTTTGACGGCTCCAGAAGGAGACATCCCCTAGAACACCAGATGACAGGCTGCTCATTTCCACCGTTTGAGTGCCTACACCACTTCCCCCTTCCTGCTTGCCTAACACCTAGCTTGCCATCATCTAACAATATCTGACACTCACCTTCAGCCTGTAATTTCTTGTCCACTATTCTATATAAAACCAGAACCTTCAATCTTGTTACCCTCCTCATACTTATTTTGTTTTCTTTCCACTCATTAAAACACCCACTTACTGCAAAATAGAAAGTCCCACAACCCAGCTCTCCATAACCCTGTAATAACTATCTCATCCCATGTAACTCCCCTCCCTGCTCATGCAACTGTTCTTGGCTTCTGTGATGTACCTGAAAATGACCACTGCTGCTCTTCATGTTATAAAACTACCAAGTGCCTTTACAGGAGCTCTGCTTTCCTGCAAGAAACAATGCCAGAATATGTTAAACTATTTCACAAAGGCCTACCTAAAACTATCAAGTATGTTCCATTACGCTGACTCTTACTGATATTAAAATCAGCCTTTATTCATAGAATCCTCACAGGATCTCTTAAGCTTCGTTCTCTATTGCATTCCATACTAGTTAACCATTAAAACCAGCACAGAGAAGGCACAAAGTTCTTGTGAAGGAACACTAAGATTTGCATAGCCATATGTGACAATTCATTTTCCACTAGTTAGTTGTTTTGTTTTTTTTTGTTTTTTGTTTTTTTTTTTAATGTATCCATGCAGACTCCCTGCTTCTGTTCTCTGGCTGGAACTAATTCAGGGCTGCCTTATTTTGTTTGTTACATGAAAATCAGATCCACTAGGATGAAGCATCTGTTCAAAGATGTTCTGTGCAAAGAAACAGTACCTTACTCCAGAAGCCTGAAACCAATGTTCTTTAGAGTGAGGAAAATGTGCACTTTTTTTTATTTTACAGATGAGAAATGCAAGTACACAGAGACAGAGACTCCCAAATACATGCTGAAGCAATTGGTGCACATCAACTATACTCTGTTTAAAATTTGTGGGGGGAAAAAAAAAAGCACCTCACACTGCAGTCTACTAATGATTTTGAGGGCTACAGAGAAAGAAGAAAAATCTAGTAGCAACCTAGATCTGTAAACAGAACATCTCCCAGCTCACCCTACGAAAAAGCACCTGCACTTCTTCAGCTGTTTCCAAGCCAGCAGGTATAACACAGGAAAGAGAGATCAAAGGCTGTGCTGAAAGCCATCCAAAACAATGCATTCCGCAGCCAGGGCAATAAGCCAGAAAGGGAAAGTAAACAGAGGCCTTCAAAGAGTAACATTGGGCTGGACCAAGAAAACATGTAGGCTGAAGGGTAGTGGCTTCACCACGCAGGAGCTCGATGGCATGACTCACTTGGCCATAAATTTAAAGTTCCCACATTAGGAATTTTTTCCCCAACCTGAAATAGTTTGTGGTCTAGGGATGGGACAAGGAGCCAAGGACTCCTGAATTCTCACTCCCTCTCTCATGCAGGCTACTCCTTTGGCCTCAACTTCTGTGCCTCGATATCCCACTCCCTATTTCACAGAACTACTGTGAAAGCCGCTGGAAATCTGTGGAAATTAAGAGGGACAAGAAGATAGACATATGAAATATGACAACTAGCACATCATTTGTCGTCAAGTGTAAACCTTTAGTGATGTATAAAATGCCATTTGTTTCCCCATGCATTAACTTAAATCAGAATCTTTAAAGCAGTATGGAAAAGTCCATGACAATTTACACGCTACCTCTGCACTCTCCAAAATACAAGCCTCTTTGGTAAAGCATGCCAGAAGTACGCCTTTTCACCCTCTAAAATGGCTAGAAGTAAAAGGCATGCATTTTTCCATTGCTTCCAGTAAAGCACTGCTCACTATGTTTTAAATTATGATTAGAAATGATCATTTCAAATTAAAGTTGTTATATATTACATTTCTGAGGACACTGTTTGCAGTTAGCCACGTTCATCCTGTGATATAGGTTTAAATAATGACTGAATGTTCTTGAGGATTGGCTGTTGAAAGAGTTATTTGGCAACAGCAAGACAGGCTCATGGGCTTTTAGAGCGAAGTAATCTCAAAGTAGATGATCTCAACAATTAGAAAATTAAAATAAACACATCAAAAATTAAGTCTTACCTATTAGTATCTTGTCCTTTGTGATGCCATTTTTTATCTCATCATTAATCACATCTGTAAGTCCTTGGCACATAGAGTCAATACTCTCAATGTGTTCTGGACAGTCATTAGATATTTTATATCTGTCAAACCACACAGTGGAAATGGCTCCCTTCATAGGTGTATAAGGCCTAGAGTGGTGGAAGGAAAGGAAACAAATGATTAATCAAGCAAAAGATCAAAAGCTGTCAACATAATTGGTAAATAAAATTTGCTATTTGTCCAGCAAAGGAAAGAAGGAATGTCTTTCAGCTCTAATTCACTTCATCCCCAATCACTTCGCATTTTCTTGCATTCAAAAGACTGTTCTTCAAGAGTGAAGAAGGCATTTGGCAGCTATACAAAATGAACTGACTGAAACTTCCAATGTCAAGGTTGATCAGTTCAGCTAAACATTATCAATCCTAACCCAGTCAAGAGGTTCTTAATCCCAGAGCTAGGATTGAAATCCCCCGGGGAATAGGACAAACTTAAGTAGCTGCTCAATAAGACAACTTTGAAGGAACTAGTGTTATGTGATTCAGTTGACTTATTTTTGTTGAAATTAACAGGAGATGCATATTATGACCCTTCAAGTACTTTTAAGACATTTCTTCCATTAATTTTTTCTTCTTAAATAAACACAGCCATCTTCACCTTAATAAGGTAGGTAACTCAGAAGTAATTGAAAGAAATGCCATGTGCTTACTGGTTGGTGCACAGACAAATTAAAGGCATAGCAATCTTTTTTTCTCCTCCATAATACTGTGTTGTCAGATTAATATTTTTAAGTACTGCCTAAACCTCACAGTCATGAAAGCTCCAATTGAAAGCAGCCTTTCCTTTGTTTTTAAAGAAAAAAGATAAATAGAGTTCTGAAATCCCAAGAAAGGTGATCTAACTGCCTTGCAGTGGTTTCACAATTTAATATCAAAAATCTTGCTTTGAGATCGATGCTTCAGCTCAAAACCAAGCCCCCTAAAATCCTTAATTGCAATGTCTAATCGGGGGCACATACTTCATTTTTACTTAAGCTTAGGTGAGCTCAGATCAGATTACAATCACTGCCTATAAACAGACAGCTTTTGATAAGTCTGTCTGTATGAGAACCCACTGAAAAGCTAATGCTGACTTCTGCGCTTTTGATTTTTTCAGTGCTAGGATTAAACAAAAACACAGCTAGCTTAAAATGAGAAAGGCACTACTTCAATTACCCTTAATGAAATAACAAATTCTGCCTTTATTAATACCAGAGAGGTTTCATACATTTCATATGTCAATGTCTACTTCTAAACCACAAATACTGCCACTAGCTGAAGTATGCAAAAGGCTGAATACTACTTGCGTTACTCAGTCATACAAGTAAAAAATGAGAGAACAGATTTTCTTCTACCAGGAGATATGAACATGAAATACATAAGATCCATGACTTAAAAGCTGATAAGCCAGGTATAAAGAAAGGCAACAAACAGGAGGCAGGTACGCACAGACTGCGCTGTTTCACCTACTTGAGCACAGTTTCAGTACGTGAAAACTAAAGCAATCCACTCATGCTCAAGATGGTCAGCTTTAGTTGAGTGCGTACCTTAGGCTGTCCCTCATTTGCTTAATTCAAAACTAACCATGTACTTAACCACCAGAACTAACATATACATATACATATTTTAGTCCTTACTTGTCCTTTAAAAATGTTTAACTACTAAATTTAAAGAAATACAATGGAAATATTTCATTCACCCAGCAAGCTGAAGATGAATGAAAAAAATCTCCTTTTAATTCCCTAGCATTAAGGCTGTATCCAGGACTCCTCCCAAATGAATTCACCAGTGCCTAAGAAACAAGATTACAAATTTTCTGATTTGCTTATCAGCTTCTAAGAGTAACTGCTCCAGTCAAAAACACCAACAGTGAAACCAATGGATTCTCTCGAAGTCTCTTGGACAAAATACTGTACAGACTAAGCAGTTAAACAGAATTTAATACAATGGTTTAGTTTCTCACTTTTATGCCAGTCCTGGTAAAAAATGCTTAGCAGTCATAGCTAGAATGCTTTATTTTCTAGTAAAACCAGAGTAACACGTATACGTGAGAAAAGATGTATAAGATTATAGTATTATCACAGGAGGTTGAACAAGGACTTCCATGTAATGAAGATGTGTTTTATTTCATGGAAAATACATATTATCAAAAAATTAAAACATATTTCCCCTTAACTGAAAGACAATTTAGAGTCAGTACTAAACCCATGATGAGATTATAATGCTTGATCAGAAGTCAAAACTCACGACTTTTACCTTCTGTCTTTGCAAGTTCTTCAGTGAAACAGATGAAATACTAATGTGCCTTAATCCCAGAGTAAAAGACCCCCAAGCAAACAGATGAGATTCTTTCAGCTGTCTCAAAAACATCCATGCAACCACTCTTGATTTCTCAGAAATACATTGAGAATAACTTTATGTAAAAGTTGGGAAGTAAGATTCTTTTAATGGTTCACCCAACTGGCACATCTGTTTTAGTCATTCACCTTGTTCTTTATATAAATCTCTTTATTAGCTGGCACACTACAACTCAGACATTACCACGGTAAACAAATATGCTTGGCATGGAACCATCTGTGCCGCTCCAAGAATACAGCATAAAATTTTTTCATACAATTAAACCACAAAAGAAAAAAATTCCTATGTCACATGGACACAAGAGATTGGACCAAAATACACAAAAGCAAAGAAATAGAGACTGGAGTGAAATCTCCATCTATTAAGTATGGTCAATTAAGGACAGTGTCAAATCAAATGGCCGCTAAGTTTGGATTTTTGCTATCCTAAATTCAAACAAAACTTGTATAACATTATTCCCAGCGTGTTTTTCTGTACCTTACTTCTCTTACTCTTTTTGAATGGTAGTAAAAACAACTCCATGTCCCTAAAACACAAGCTTTGGAGATTCTGCATACCAATACACAGCCCAGACCCAAGGCTTGTTTGTTCTGTTTTTGTCTGTTTGTTTTGAAGGACGTGTTTTTGCTTTGTTAAGCCTCTGGAACATAAAAAAAGATTCAAAATCATATCAGAAAACAGTAATCAAGAAACATTCTTCCAGGTATATCGAACTTTCAAATGTATACCCATTTTTAAGAGATTTGAAACAACTTCCTACAAGTTTAACTAACTCTCTAACAAAGAGATTGAATGGAGGGCGACATGGCTAGCAGCATTTAAGAAACTGCAAGAACTCTCAGGAAAAGGATCTTAAAGTGCGTTCTCACATCATTCTAGATCATTTTCTTCTTAGTACCTCACAGGTCTTGGATATACTTCTAGAATAAGATACAATATGAAACTGTAGTTCAGGAATATCCCACACACCTCCCATCTGAATGTCTTAAAAGAAAAATTTGTGCTCTAGTATCTCTAAAAGATTAAAAGGATAACAAACACATATTCAAATACAGAGGTAATCTTCACTGTTCATTTCATTGCAAAGTTCCAAAGTAACACCAACCATTCATGTTTTCACAAACTAAAGCTAGATTAGCATCTGCTAATGTGGGTTACATACTAACAAGGAAAACAGAATGAAAGTAGACAGCAATACCTTCATCTTTTTCCACCTTTCTGAAGCATAGATGACCCATTCTATGCCTTAATCTCGTATAGATTTGTGCTAAATAGCTTGAAGTGATCTTAAGTTAAAACAAGCAGAGAGGAACCAGATAATGGCACACAAAGTTCAAATTCAGATCTAAACCCATGCTAAGTTGTCTCCAAAATGTTACCAGCATATAAATTCAAATAAAAGTACAGATGTTTTGTTTGTTAACCTGTAAATAACTGTCCCTGACAAACATTATGTTACAAGACATAAAAGGGTAAGACAAGACTACTAGCTGCTTTCAGTAAGAAGTGTTGAATAGCAGACAAGCACATGGATAAACAACAAATATATTTCACCAACTCTTCCTCTTGACACATAGTTTTATCACTGTCTTTACATTCAACACTCAGATCACCCTGCTGATAGTCACATGAAATACAGACCACTCGGGATCTATTCAGGTTTTTTTGAAGTTCCAGACAGAACTTCTGGAGGTGTGAGACAGAATTGAGAATTTATAGTGAAGTTCGGCTTCAAGATTCAAATAAAGATACTCCAAAAATTTTTGAAATCCTTATTTTCGCTTCCTTCCCAAATTCATCTCCTTTTAGTTAGGAGGCACAGGGTCACATAAGACTTTGTAATGTTGTCTTTTAGAAGTCTACACGTCCCTTCAAGAAAATCTACAGAGCACAGTGCCAGATTATCCAAGAGGTAGAAGCAAGTCTTGACTCTGCTACAGATGCTTTCATTGAAGAAAAAAAAAAAGACATTCAATCTTACTCCCTAAACCCAAATTCTATTTGCATAATTTCACTGCTGATACCAATGCACCACAACAGAATATCTGTTTCTTAATGCTGCTTTTTAATCCCACTGTCAAGTTGAAGCTGAAAGTGTACTTGGAAAAAAAAAAGACAGAAGGCAGAGGGCAGAGAATCCACATATTCAAACCAGAAGCATTATTCAGAGATCTGATCCAAGTTATATCTTATGCTAAATCTGAGGTTCAACACAGCTTAACAATGAATCTTTACAGTACGGTAACAGCATAAAATGTGCCAGAAATTCAAACGGCTTTAACAAGTACACAAAAAAGAGTCATCTCCACAAGGAGTAATTCCATCTGTTCAACAGAACATCCCGTGCCTTTTCACTCAACCACAGCAATGTAAACGCAAATGCTTTTAAAACAGTTGTTCTGAACCTCCGCTGCCTGAAATTGCAATAACTGAGCAAATACATTACAGTTACCTGAAGAAACAATGTTTTGATGATTTTTGTTACTTCTGATAAAGTGTTACCCATTCAAAACAAAGCCAGCTTCAAAGGTGGCTGACATAAAACTCAAACTCAGCAGGTCAGGCAGATTTTTATTTTATTAATTGTCTTGTCTTTTTGTTTGGGGGAGAGGATGCCATTTGCAGGGATTTGTAAAAATCAGAAAAACAGCAATAACATTGCGGATGTGTAGACCGTAAATGACCTTTCCCACCCACAGGAAAGCATTACATGTATGCATATCCATGTTTTCCTCACCTAACAGAATGGGAGAAATAAAAGGAAGACATGAAGCTTCTCCCAGTATGCTTTCATCATTACTATGCAGAATACGGTTTATTTCTGCTTAGAAGGAGACAAAAGAACCATCCCATGATACCAACCAAAACTTGCATTTGTCCCTTAAAACTCTGTTTCTAAAAGACAACTTTGTGTTAAATTTATGAATGAGGTTAGGGCTCACAAAAGTGAGGGATTAATAACACACACTTGAGCCAAGCATAGTATGATAGGCACCATGCACGCTCCCCTACACGGCTCTGCCAATCCATCTCAAGTCTGACCTGCAGTACCCCTGCTGCTTTTCCAATCCTAGGCCTCTCACTAGCAGAGACTGCCAATGGTGCTGAACGGTGCCAAACTGTCTGGTGGTTTTGCAATATAGCCAAATGGGGACTATGAGGAGATGAAACTAATTTCCACCCGTGAGCAGAGATGCAAACCTAGGTGAAAGGATGGAGACCAGTATGTATAACACCGAGTAGCTCATAGCAGCCACAAACTTAGTGACAACAAAAATTAGAATATACTGAAAAAACAGAGAAGCTCCACAAAGAATTATTGGCCACTGAAAGGTATGTTGAGTGAATCTCAGAAAAGGTCCACAAAATAGCGTGAGTGGTATTTATAGTTTACTTTCTGACTCGCAAAAGAAGACTGTCAGAATGGAATGCTAGACAATGCAAAGAATCTTTGACCTAGATTTTTTAAGGAAATTACAGAAGGTAAGGTATACTTATTAAAACAAGTGGAGCCTAAATGGTTTTTAACTTTACCACGTTAGCTCCTGCAATGCCAATTTAAACTATCACTTTCTATTATTAAAAAAAAAAGTTAAATTGGGTAGCATTCAGTTCTGATTTAGAAACTCAATAGAAACCTAATGTTTAAGTCACAGTCATAGCAGCTGAAACAGTATTTAAAGCTGTAGTCATCCTGATCCAAATAAAAAAAAGGAAAAAAGGAAACCCTTTCCTTTAAAACTATTACTGTAGACGTGGCTTTAGGGATTGCATCAGCTACTAGGGCTACAATTTGAGATCCCTTGTTTTAATTAGAAGTCACACATTAGCATTACAAGGGAGAAGAAATACAATTCTGTTGTCTTTATCAAGTTAAATCTATGTACATTAGCACTGGTCTTGAAAGAAAGCTAAAGCTGAAAGAACAACCCACTAAAATAGAACACATTTATGGATTTTCAGTAACCCAAATGCCTATGTGACAGAAAGCAAAAATTCTTTAAGCAGCAAAATCTGGAAATTTGTAAAGCAAGCCACTTGAACAAAATCTTCACGTATCACATTCAGGCATTTAATTTCCAAACATACTGCACTTCCAAGTGCCACTACTACATCTCACTGAGACTTCAAGTCCCTGCATCTTTCCATTTTTTATTTAAGCACGCTCTTCACCACAGGATTTGTTTGTAACTGCAATTTGCTGCTAGAACACCTACATCGTTTCTAACTACATTCTGTTACTTCCAGTCAGGAAACAGGCAAATTTGAGAAACTTCAGGACACTCTGAAGTAATGGGGAAAGTGTGAAAATGGGGTGTACACTTTATCTGTTTGAGGGACATGTGGAGGATAATTTTCTAGACAGACCCTGAACATTATAAAAGCGAATGATTAAAGAAAAGTAAGCCTTGAAAAAAGGCTGAAGTATTTTACAGAGACCTTCAGAGGTAGAAAACAATTTTTATAAAATGTATTTCAGAAACATTCTGTTGCTTTTACCCACATAAAAGAAAAATCCTACCTAGTGTTTGTTGAAATCAATGCTAATCAAACAGAAAACATGTTTTAGAATTCTTCTAGCTTACGTGCTGGGCTGGTTTTCCAACATAATTTTCAAGTGTCCTGACTCTTGAATCAAAACACATCTGATGCTGTAGTAATAAAGGAAACGTGCTCAGGATAAAAATCCAAATAACATTCAAAAACAAAACCCATCTGAGCTCCACAAAGGAGATTTAATGTTTTACAGAGAATTTTGAGCTCTGTTGCTGTTCAGAACTCTATTTAAGAGCTGAAGACCCAAATCTAAAGACTTACCTACCAGCAAAATTAAATTTTCAAGAGTCAAAATTTTCAAGAGGCATTTTCTAACATGCAGTTTATCCTGTGAAAGCCTCTAGCATTGCAGTTATATTAAATCCGCTATTACTGGCATAACTGTTTCAAGAGTGTTTAATGTGTATGTGGTAAGCTATGCTGGCAAAGATTGGAGTTTATTATAGACTATGATCTACATTCACATTAGCAATATTTTGCCAGAAGAGCCTATTAGCCAAGCAATCCTAGTATGGTCTTGCCTAACTTAAAGCTCTTCTTTGATTTCATCATTAGTGTAAAAACCTGCTGACAAAGCTTTGTGCTCTGCTCCTAAAACTGACAATGCAGTGGGAAACGTTGTGCCATCCAGAGATACTCCTTCACTCATCGCTGCAGCTTTTCATCAGCATCTGTTTCCAGATGCTCAAAAGCTGGATCAGAACCATATGTGCATACTTGCACACATGCAACTGCCCACCTGCAGGTACCATTATCAAGGACACTGAATTCCCCTGTTGGTGCTGGAAGCATTTGGCATTCTTACCAAAGATGCACGCACACGAATTTAAGTACATATACATGCATATGTATGTTCATATACAAAATCACAGCACATTCAAGCGCTTAATGCAGATTTTTCCATTGCTATTTAAGTTTGAATGTTCCAGATCTTGTTTTCATTTTCTGTGGACTGAAAGGATAATGTTTAGATACTGTACTAAGGGATATAGTTTAGTGGAGAAATATTGGTGGTAGTTGGACAGTTGGACTGGATGATCTTGGAGCTCTGTTCCAACCCCAGTGATTCTACGATTGTAAGGAAAGGAATCATTGCAAATATATAAAAGCATAAGGTGCTTGAACTTTAACACCAAAATAACACTGAAAGGGTCTGCAAAAGCTTTTGTTACTTCTGTTTCAATCAATAATACTTATTCTCACTTCTCATTGCTGCAAAGAGCGCCGAACATTATCGTACTTGATGATATCTGTCTTATTTCACTATGTCAGCTAATGGTGCTTATTAGCAACAGAAAGGTCTACACTAATACTCCTAAGCATAATTTATACTGCCAAAGAGAAACAGTGTGGGTATTTTTAATTCTTTCAATACATAATTTCTCACAATTTTGCTACAAAACACTTAACAGAATCATGCACGGCCTCAGCCTGTTCTTGAAAAGACTAAAAACAGCCTTTGCTTTTAAAAAAAAAAAGTTCTGTTTACACAGATCTTCTAATTATGACCATATCTTTCTCCCAATCTCTTTATAAAAGTAAAGAAATTCAAAGCCTTAAGATAAAATCAATTCATGTACCCATTAATGTCATTCATTTAACTCTGATCTTGCTGGTTATTAATTAATATGTAGCTTTTGTCTGTAGTTATCCAAAAAGCCCCCCAAATAAATGAGATTTATGGACCACAGAAGTGCAGTGGGATGGAAAAGCGAAGCACCAGCCTCACAGATGTGGTCTGAAGTGCTCTGGCTGCACCTAACACTTGACATTTCATAGGGTAGCAAAGTCTCAACATTTCTCTAGTACTTGCTCTTGACAGGGAAGAAATAGAGCCCATCAGTATGTTTGATCTGACACTGAAAATTCCACCTATCACTTCAGTCTGTCATTACTGAAGTAATGATCACATTATTTACAAGCACTCATATTCAATACCTACTAACCCAAAAGACACTGCTTTAAAGACTTGTCATGAGCTTGATTTTTCTGTAACAGTGAGTATATTCACACAGCAATCTCTCAATTGCTTTTCCTGCCTAAGTGGATCATAAAAATACATGGTCAAGGAAAGGTTTTTCACATATTAGTGATTGCC
The DNA here is from genome assembly GCF_002078875.1 of Numida meleagris. Lineage (NCBI taxonomy): Eukaryota > Metazoa > Chordata > Aves > Galliformes > Numididae > Numida > Numida meleagris. The sequence continues at coordinate 18,954,888 of NC_034411.1, forward strand.
AGATAAGATCTGTTATTATACTTGTTAATTTGCTCCAAGAATTTTTTTTCTGACTTTCAGAACTCTGTACCTTGAAAGTTCATGTAGAATATCACAACTTCCTTTCCTTCAGCACTCAGCCACACTTTGGCACAGAACTGTACAGAACTTTAAGCCCCATTACCATTAAAGAAAACATTTTCCTAACCTAGCGCCACAGACATTTAAAAAATGACTTGATATTATGAAAAATTAAGCATCTTTGAAATATAAGACCATATCTTTAAACAGTTAAATACAGGCATAGGTGACCAACTTCTGGCCTTTATGTTTGACCTCCTTAACTTTCAAAATCACAGAGGTAAATATTTTTTATCTCCTTGTGGCGTACCACTGAATACACAAGTGTCACTTAATAACAAGATCTTACCTACAGTGAACACTGAGCACCGTTCTTTTTAACAGTTGGTCAGAGACAAAATTAAGGAAAAGTATAATTTAAAATTCCCAGTCCTTCCTCCAAGAGTTGCAGATTTTTCACATCCCATTGGTCACAAAGACAGTCTACCAAGAAGCACTGAAGCCCAGCATTAAATACAACAAAGTATTTTAGTGTTTAAATTAATGCAGGTAGAACAGAGACACAGAATACGGCTTTATAATTCAATTACAGCACACACGGGAGTATCTTCTACTTACCACAAGGAGGCTGAAAGATGTAAGGACAACACTTGAATGTGAATTGGAAATTGCGACTTACATGAAGTCTTAATCCTTCAGCATTGCAGATGCAGTGCAGCAACGCACTGTTGAGCTCTGATTTTGCCAAAAGGCATAAACATTAAAAAGGAAGCATTACAGCAATCTGTACTATATTCCCAAGCATACTTTACAGTAGTGGATTAGAATAATTTAATCATACTGTTAAAATATACTAAGCAATACCTGGCAGGAGCCGTTGGATAAATTACTTTTATATGTTGGAAAGCCATGTCTTGATTCAAAATTTGTTTTATCCATGTTCTTACTCCTTGGCCAGTATCACCTGTAACGCACAGAAGAGTACAGCAAGAATTACTCTGTACAGAGGGGAAACTATGCAATGTCAAATGTATTTATACAAGACTGAGCCAATTTCTTAATCACAAAGTTAATCCTCCAAACTCCTGAAGAAAATAACCTTTAAAATGAAGATGGACTCAAATACTCCTAGAGACAGACTCCTCAGGAGGCTCCACAGCATAAGTCGACAAAGACTTTACTACATCCAGTGGCTGAATACCTCCAAATCAGGCACACGGTCTTACATCTTATTTGCAACTTACCTCACTTGCTGATAACAAAACATAAAATAAATACCAGTGGACATTCCAAAAAGTGAGTTAGAAAACTTGCTGTAGTAAAAAGTGATTCTCTCTTTTAAAGGGAACAGCATTTTATACTAAGCTACTTTAATACATAGTCATGCAGTAAAGAGAATCTTCACATTTAATTATGCTAATGTTATACATAGGCTTTAAGGGAAGTATCAGTCAAACTTTTTGTAAATGTGCTCAAGTTTGAATTCAAATATCTGGCAAGCTTCTCAAAACCATTAATCCAACAGGTCTTACGAGTATGCTTTATTATTAATCATCCAAACTCAGCCTATAGTCAAAGTCCCTACAAATAGAAGGGCTATGAATAGATATATAGGTTGAATTCAAATGCAGCATGCGTTCCTTTCAAACACACACTTTCTAGACCTCATCTTTACTTCACCAGCAGCTTCAAATATAACCTGTCACCTCCCTAAAAACGCATGCACACAGAGGTCTCCAACATCCCAGCTCAAAAAATATGGTTTCTAGCAGGCAGTAATAATCTGTAGTAATTTCCAACCTAAAAAGTCAGGCAGGATTCAGCAAACTGGAATCTCACTTCTGCCACTCGTGCCATATTATTTCATTCTTCGCTGAAGTCAAAGACTCCTTCATATTCTCATCTCAGACCACTAAACTGAATTAACAGTATTCCCTGTTGTTTTATTTCAGATTGGTCAGGCTGACTTTAGAACTCATTTTATTCCATGAAGTGACCAAGCCACAAGAAAAATGGTCCTAATCCACGCTTTCTGCCCTCTTACATGGGTTCCTCTGAACAATGACACATGAATAAACCAACTTACTGCTACACTGATTATAATTCCCAAGTAGACAAGGTTTTCTCTTGCTTTGCCATTCACAGAAAATTTAGAGACTTCACTATATTTACAGTCAGTGCATTTTAGAATTGACAATAGGAAATGAGAAGGATCCAAACCCAGCATTTTTTTTTCCTGTTGAGCACATAGCAAAACCATGAAGTTCTGAGCTAAATATCCCAGGTGGCCAATAAACAATAGGGTCCCAAAACCAACACAACACATTAATGTGCTATTTTAAAAGTTAAAAGTCAAAGTTACATCTTCAATTGGATGCTTCAGAACACATTCCACAGCACTTCCCTTACATGGGTAGTAAGGTTTTCACCAACATCAGTAGAAGCATTTACAGTTCTTGAAGCCAGTTTGCCAATGAAAAGTTAATAGAAAACTCTTTAATTTGACAATGGCTTACTGTACGCCAAGAGTTCCTGTGGTCCAAATGCTATGCAACCTGCACGTACATGTATGCAGGGGTAAAAAAAAAAAAAAAAATTGATTTGCTAAGAACAGAATGGAGGAAAGGGAGAGAAAACACAGTGACACGAAACAAAACACAACAGCATTCCAAAACGTTTCTCTTTGAAGCTGTTCTTAGATTTTAGCATTGTCTATCTTTCTGACCATTACTAAGAGGCAAACAGTCAATTCTGCTTCCAAACCTGAAATAAACTGATGGCAGCAATAGTTTTTCTCCCTGCCCTGAAGAAAAATTATTTTCCTTTAAAATACATATTTCATTATCAAATTTTCTTTCAGTATTTGTTATGTAAAGTTGTAAACTTAAATTGATCAAATGTACAAAAATTTTAAGTTTGATTAACAACCATTTGCCTTCTTTTCTGAGCTACCAAACAGACCCTCTATTTAAAATCGGATGTACAGTACCAGAAATTTTCTAGCGTTTTTTTTCTCCCATACCATTTTGTATTTACATACTCCACTTGTTACATTTTGGCTGCAGCAAGCATTATTAACAAAATGGATTCATGCCATCCAACTGCCACTTCCCATCACAAGCGCTGTATAGAAGGTACCAATTCAGTTTTATATGCCAGCCCACAGCAATGGCACTGTGGCTATTTCTGTTTTAAATTCTATCCAGCGGAATTGCTAAACAAAACCAAATAAAAGCACCCTCATACTTACCCCTTGCAAACATTATGACTGAAGTCATATTAAAAATGAAAAATTGTAGAGTGCTTTGACCACATGTGGAACCAACCTCTAACCATAATCTTCCCTACCTCCTCCAACATGAGAAGAAATTATTTCCTTGAGTATCAAAACATTAGCATTAACAAGAGGGCTGAACACACCTTACCAACTCTCTTTCATTTTTGTTTTTAAACTTTCAAGGTTTTAGAAAGAAATGTAATTAATCTGTGTAAAAAGGCCATAACTAATAAGCATTTGTCACCTAAAAACAAAGACTACAGTAAGACCAAAGGAGTTAAGCATGTCACCATGTGCACATTCCTCAACAAAACAGATTGCAAGGCCTTGATCTAATAAAAAAGAAAAAGGATCATAGGGTTTTTTTTTTTTTTTTTTTTGAAGTCACATGGACATTATTACTGTTGTTTAACATTAACCTTCGGAATGAACTCTCCCCTCTTATTCTTGGACTGCTGAGGGCCTATTGTAGGTGCCAGGATGCCCACCTGCACAGGCTGGAATCTTCCCAGCAGGTGCCTTATACAACCTACTAACATACGCTTTTAAAAGCATTAGAATCGTTTGAGTTGGAAGGGACCCTTAAAGGCCATCTAGTCCAACTCCCTGAGATGAACAAGGACACCTATAGCTAGATCAGGGTGCTCAGATGCCCAACCAGCCTGAGCCTGGACGTCTCCAGGGATGGGGCATCTACCTCCTCTCCAGGCAACCTGCTCCACTCTCTTACCACCCTGACTGTAAAAAACTTCCTCCTTATATCCAGTCTAAGTCTCCCCTCTTTTAGTTTTCAAAATCCATTTCCCCTTGTCCTATCAGACCCTACTAAAGAGTCTGCCCCCTTCTTTCTTACAGATCCCCTTTAGATACTGAAAGGCCGCTTTCAGGTCTCCTGGAGCCTTCTGTTCTCCAAGCTGCACAGCCCCAGCTCTCTCAGCCTGTCCTCACAGGGGAGGCGTTCCATCCCTGGAATCATTTTTGTGACCCTCCTCTGGACACACTCCAACAGGTCCATGTCTCTCCTGTACTGAGGACTCCTCACCTGGGTGCAGCGCTCCAGGTGAGATCTAACCAGGTCAGCTTCCTGGGCTGCAAGGGCACATAGCTGGCTCAAGCCCAGCTTGCCATCTGCCAGTACCCCCAGGTCCTTTTCTGCAGGGAACGATATCAGTACTCTGACAATCTGATCCTAGAAACTCCTATAAACATTTTAATTAGGAAAATCATCCTTCACACGTTGCTACTCTCAGAAATAACGGAGTATCAAACTAACGAGAACACAGCTTCCAGGTGAAGCGAGCCGAGCAGGTATAGGACAGAACCACACACTACAACTGACCCAAGCGTAGGGAAAGCCCAAGCACGAAGCCCACCTCCCACGTGGGGTCAGCCCCACGCTGGCTCCAGGGACAGGAAGGAGAAGCTAAAGCCGCAGGGCAAGAGGCACCCGAAACCGGATTTCCTCACTCAGCCCCGCCGAAGAGAGCCGCCACGCTCCCGGCAGAACACTGGGGCGGAGGGCAGCTCTCCCCGCCCTTCCCAGCAGGCAGCGAGCCCCTGCCCCGCGCCGCGGCCCTAAGCAGCAACCTGAGCCGTGCAGGAAGATGAGGGAGGCGGTGTGCCGGCCCGCGGGGGACACCACGCTCCTCTGCAGCGCCGCCATGCCCGCCGCTCCCCGCCTCCGCCCGGCGCACAGCGCACCCGTCGCGCCGGCGCAGACCCGGCCCCGGGCGGGCAGGGCCGTGCTGTTTGATCCAGGCCCAAGAAAGAAACTTCGGTGCTACTGGGTTGTTTCTTTGCTGTTCTTCGCGTCCACCTGTATTTCTTCATCTTTTCAAACAGCGCCGTCATAGATTTAAAATGAAGTTTCCATTGGTGGCTGTAAACTTGCCTTCTTTTTTTTTTTTTAATAGAGCAACTAGAACTCTCACCATGCTGTCCTGGTTAGGCCTGACTCTGAAGTCCTCACTTTTAATTCCATACTCCATTACCACAGTCTATTTATGGAAAATGGTATACCTGTACAGACCCCATATTTAGAAATGCCATATGGTGAATAAACTAGGGATCAAACAGTGGGAGGAATAGGGGTTGTCCCTTTTATGAAGCCATAGATGCTTGGAAATGTGATTAGGCTTCAGCCTCACCAGGTGTGTGTTTTAAAGAATAAAGGCCCCACTGGCAAAGGAGCAGAAGGGAAGCAGGTGGCACGGGACTCTCTGATGGCTCCTTTAGACCTCATTTCAGAAAGCAAGGGGCCTGCAAGGGCTAGCATAAAACATACCCAAAAGAGATTTGAAAGCTTATCTGACCTTAATTCATTTCTGAGCACAGTGGCCCTTGGTAGGTTGCATTGAGTCACTGTACGGGGTTAAAGAGTGGGAACACATTTTACACTTTTATATTAACTTTAAAAAAAAAAAATCTTAATACACACTTTCATCAAAGCCGTAAGGTTTATTTCTAGCGATGTGTAGATTAACCATCTGCCTCGGTGCTTTGAGGTCTGCAGTACTGGTATAAGGATGACCAAGCATAAGTTCCATTACTGCCATTTCACTAGCCAGGTGCAGTGTGATCCAGGGGGTGAGCAGCAAGTTTACAGATTAGCTTTGCAGTTCATCATGAAGTATTTTGGCAAGCTTTAAGGGCACACCTGTTAGTTCTTAAAAATGTAATGAAACTTTAGCCTCTTGAGGTAGCATGTTATTACCTTAAGAATGGCCTGTGGGTTAAGTAGATGAAGCACTGGTGTGTGTGTAATACGAAGAGCATGCTGTGCTTGTATTTCTGTTCAAATTACTGTTCTGACTACTATTTTCCTATATATCTAGGCTATGAGAGCTTAGAGTGCCGATTAAACCTGAAGTGACAAACAACATGTTATGATACCCCCTCAAAATGTACTCAGTTGTCTTTTAAATGTAGCTAGAAGCATTCTGCAGCTGGTTCATGAAGTAAATGAAGGAAAAAAATCTGATATTTGTGGAAAATGAGAAAATTGCATGGTGCGAAGGGATGAAAGATTCAAGGTTTTTTACCATCCCATTTGTCCAACTCAAGAACACAAAATCTCAGCAAAGCCATATCTCCATGTCAGTCACTATTGCCACTGCCTGGTACCAAAGACATGGGTGACTTTTCATTTGACTTTCAGTATACAGAAGTGAGTGTGATATCTGAGACATCAAGGCTAAAATGGGTTTAGCAGAAGTGTTTTATCAGAATTATAGGACATATCTATTCTTTTAATCAGACTTCTTTTTAATAATTACATCAACATGTCGTCTTTCATGAGCATTATAATTATGTGAAAGATGACTGAACAAATGTGCAACAGTGATGAGGGGCTTTGGACAAACTCTGCTACACATTTACGACAGCAAACCATCATCAAATCTTTTTAAAGCTATGGTTTGCCATTCTCAGCCTTGATAAGTTAGAAGCTTGGAGGTACAATGTTTTTTTGTGCTAGTAAAGAAAGCTTGATGCCAGGAAAAAAACAAAGGATAAAGTATCAGACCATGTAAAAATAGGTCTCTAGAATTTAAGAATTTTGTTTGTTGCTGTTTTTAAAGAGAAAATGTTGAGTTGTAAATTTTTTTCTTTCTTTTCTACGAGAAAGCAAGCAGAGATATTTTTGTCTTTCTCTATATGGAGGGAAAAGACAAGTGTTTTTCAAAAACTGAAGACAAAGTATCCAACTGTGTAGACAGAGAAAATGAGAGCTGTGCAAAGGCAGGAATGGGAAAGAGCTGAATTATAATAGTGATGACAACAGATTTACTGTAACAAAGTATTATTTATACCAGAGAAAAATCAATTCTTTGGGGTTTCTAAATCATATTGATGATATTAAAGTTTGAGGATACTTGGAAATACTTTAGTGATACTTAAAAAAAACCACAACACTTTCTAACTGTGATAGAGCTGACTCAAATGCTCAGATATTGTCAGGAGATGATTTTTCTTAATTCTGAGAGTTTTCTGTTGCTAAGTAGTGTCATCACTGTCATCACTTCCTCCCTCCACTCCTAGGGAGGTGAAGAAGGTGGGAATATGCTTGAAGTATGGTTTAGAAAAGTGTTATAACTATTTATCTGGGCTAATCACATGAAGTGTACAAAGCAGACGGACGTAACCCATGAAACTCATAGCTGCTGCTAAAACTGGAAGTACTATTGTGAATGAATTAACAGTATGTTAATAGCTTTAGAAAATTATAGGCAATATGAAAATAGCTTGCCAATTTTTTTAAACTGGCATATGCTTAACTTCTGATGCTCATATTTTTTTACAAGTCTTTCACTGCTGACACATAACATCTCCAAAAGGAATTTATTATATTTCACAACCTTGGTGAGCTGTCTTCTCACACCCTTAAAAGCATATTCTGTTGCAATTGCTTCTCTCTTTTAAAATTTTCCTGGCCTCAGAGAAATAAATGGATTAAATTTTGATATAAATACTGCATAAAAATTGAAATATGAGTGAGACACTTTTAAGTTTTCTAAAGAAAGTAACTGTTAAGTGTGAACTTTTTTCTTCCTTATGATGGGCTGTTGCTCGCAGTGCTCTCTGTTCAGACTGTGTTCTCTCATACTGACTGTATTCAGAAGAAACCACTAGGGTTTAATTTACTTGCAACCGTTTTGATATTTTTCTCATTTAAAATGGTTTTGCACTTCAAAATTAACTTTAGTTGAAAACAGTATGTTGCAGTTATTTTTATGTACAGCATGTGTACATATGTAGCATCCAGGAACACTGCTTGTAATGTAGAATTAATGCCCTTGAATCCCACGTGGAAAAACAGTTTTTAGGTCTTGTGCTGTTACCGCAGGTTTTTTTAATAGGCGTGTTGGGTTGAGGTACTTCATAGATGGCTACAACAAAGCAAAAAATAAAATACATCAAATCTTCACAGTAATTTGACACAAAAGTTATATGGCATGTTTTATTTTTAGGTCTCCTCTGGAAGTCTCCATCTTTCCATAGATTATATTAAAAATTTATTCCAGGAATTCTCTGCTAACCTGCTGCAGAGGTAGGAAGTGCTGTAGTAGTTGCTATTCAAGTGCACAGTTTAGTGCCCCATTTATCATGCTAAAACATTCATGCCCTCAGGAACCCAAATAAAAAATGTATTTACATTGATATTTTTTAATAAAAAGTTTGATTTTTGACAATTTATCATCATTCAAAATATATGGATTTTTTCAGAGTTTTTTTGCTGTCCAATGAGACATATATTTTGGTACCTGGTTCTCCTGTTCCTTACTAGGAAAAAAATTCCTTAGCTTGGCTACATCCCTCTTCTTGTGAATACAGATGCTATTTACCATGCAGTCAGGTGGGGGAAATCAGTCCACAAAGAGAAAAGCAAATTGCGTTCAGCAACTCAACACTCCTGGCACAATGGGATCTTGATCCAATGTTTCTAGTTACCACAGCAAGGGAAACAAGTGATAAATAAACAAATCTTGTTCTTTTTGGCCCAACGGATAATTAGCAGTTAGAGTCTTGTGAGATAATTTTGCTAGCAGAAGCCAGATATTTACTGCTTGCCATCCAATTTCTTAAAAACAAACGAGGGCACAGTCCCAGGGACTACAGGAGGCAGTTCCCTTCTTTAGAAATCAGAGTCTGCAGCTCGCCAGCACCCTGCCAAAACAAATCCAGTCTTGGCTATGTTACTGAGGCCAGTGTGTTTCTTCTGCTTGTTCTTTGCAGTGGGTTTGCTGCTTCTGAGACACTTGGATGTCCATGCAGCTGCCGCATCTGCAGCCATCTCCCAGGCAAGCGCCTTCATCCATCTTGTTCAGCTTATAGCCTGCTGGAGCCTGGAGGGATGTTCCTCAAGCAGAATTCTCCCAGGAATCTCACAGACATGCTCGGAGCTTACCAAAAACACATTAACAGTATTCCCAGCAAACAGCAAAGCTGCTTTCTATTAAAGCAGAGTCTGGTGGTATCAGCCTTTTCTTTAATATGTTACTGATTAGAGCTACTAACTGGTATGACTGGTTTTATGTTGACTTGACAGCTGCTGGCACAGCTGCGTTAAGTGTCAGACAATACTCCAGAGATGCTTAACCCTGGGTACTGAACTAACCTTGGCAGTGAGATGTGAGTTGAAGGCTTTTTGGAGTAATTTGAGATGCTCTGGGTCCATTGGAGCTTCTATGTGAAAGGATGGAGGTCCTGGGAGCACAGTATTATTCCAATCTTTGGAAAATTTTCTGATGTCAGAATGAAAGATCCTGTTTGTTACCCCTTGTGATTTCATTGTGTGCTTTGGTATTTCTTTTGAAAACTATTTCTTGCATATATGTTAATGAGTGTGTCCTGCAGGTTCTTATTTCTTTAAAAGGATAAAAACTATCTTGAGTAGAGGAAAGAGCTTTGAAGACATCACCCTAAACTCCAGACATACATGAAAAAATCCCCAAGATTCTTGTTTTTAAACTCTCATAATTTTGAAATTTTTCTTTTTTTTTTTTTTTACTTCTGACTTAGAATTGCGAATTCAGGATATTAATGGGAGCACTCCACTCTGTTCAGGTTATTGCAGTGAATTTCATAAATGAGCATGCCCAGATCTGTGCTGCCGCATTCTGTGTTCACGGGGATGGGAACTGGGAGTGTTAAACATATTGTGCTCTCAAATAACATAGCTGTGCTAGCAATCTCTCTCATTTTCTCTATAGTAATGCAGTATGTAAGTATCCAACCAAAGTATCTGATGTCGATGTGGAGTACTTTTGCCAGTATAAATTGGAAGTCTGAAAGAAGGCTTTGCTCATATAAATATATTGGCAAATCTTTATACAGTTATGACAAAATCTAAATTTGCTTTCTTAATGCTAAAATCTGGTTTTGGTTATTTTACTGTCGATCTGGAATAATCCTCTGGTTGACCCAAAGCTAAGTTGGACCAATCAAGAGAGTCTTTTGGACTCATGGTATTGTCATGGCATTAGAACATGGAAATGGCAGAAATCAAATTTTTAGTGTCTGTGGAAGCTATCGTTGTTCACATTTTCATTGTTTTTGGTTAATTTACTCTTTCTGAGCCTCAGCAGGTAAAATATACAAATCTTTATTAACTCAGGAAACTTATAATGTAGAACTCCCTCACAGACCTATTTGTTTCTTTCCTCCTGCTTTCATACTGGTGGGACTTTGTTCTTATAGCTTCCACATTTTGATACGTATTTGTCAAAACTGGGGTGTAGGTCCAAGCAGTTTTTTTGGTGCCAATTTACGTGATGCCATAAAGCAGCATTTTGCATTTTTCAACAGTTATCAGCTCAGTTTCTCAGCTGTACGGCACCACATCATGATGTGAAGCTTATAGAGGCATAATTCTGACAGGTTTATATTGGCCTAAATTTATGGTGTTTCATTTGGGAAAGCAAATATCTTGTTCAAATTTCCAGTACAATTTTGTGACTGTTTGATCCAAGATGCCTGGAACACTGGAAGTCTGAGGGAATCCTAAAGATATATCATTCCACTTTCAGACAGTGGATTGATGGAAACCCCATTTCTTTAGATGGAATGTGTTGTATTTTTAATTTAAATTATCTTAATGTCAGTGCACCCAATTCTTTCAAAAGAGTGGCATATATGTATGTACATACATGTATAATATTAACATTGAGTTGAGTGCTGTAATACCATACTCTGAGCTTTTAAGTTAACATTTGTAATGACTGAAGATAAAGCACAGTGGTGTATTTTTTTCTTCATAGACCAGATATGGTATAAGTGATATGATACATTAATACATTTTTCATACATGGAAATTTGTGATTGAATGTAAAGGCAATATGCATAGTGAGTGTCATATATACATTTATTAAGTTACGGCCCATTTATTTTTCTTGAAGTAATTATGTCCCAATATTATGTTGTGTAATCTCTGCTAATAAATTCTGGATGTACTATTTTTTTCTGTCTGCTACGGATAATAAAAACTGCAGTAGTTCCTTAGTAGTAGTTTATTAATGGAGTTTAATGGTGTAGATATCTGTTTCTGGGTCAGTAATACTAGGCTTTTTCTGTGGTCAAGAGGAACACTGGGTCTTCTCTACGGATGGTAGAGGTTGCTTATGGAATTAGAGCTGTTATGTCTACTTGAATTCTGGATGTCTGAAGTTAGGTAAGATTACACACACCCTAAGTTTCTACTTTGGTTTTGTGTTGTAGGATTCCAGATCATTGCCATACCATTATTAGCAGACACTGGAAATTGTCTCTTAGGACTCTAATTCAGTCCATGTTTGGATCTCTGAACTCTCATAGTTGGAAGATGTTGACTGTGTAACAACAGAGTAGTTATTATCTGTTTCTGTCATATCTGAAATGTACCTACATTTTTAAAATTACCACCATCAAGCTAGCAATGACAAGGATTTTTTTAGTTTCTTAGAGCAGAGGAACTGTGGAATCAGAGTATGAAAAATATGAACAGGTCGGTGTAGGGAAATTACCCACTAGAATGGTGAATCTACTCTCAGTCCAGCTGTAGAGCAGTTCTTCCATTGCATACCCAGATGAGTTCTCATGTATGTGAAAACTACAAAATCAAGTCACATATTGGGACAACTTCTTGATTCCATTTTGAGTCAATTGACAGAGAGAGACAATTACGTAGAAAATTAAATATACTTTCAGACAAACATATTCAGTGTTTGTGGAAACAACTGCGGAAAGACCTAGGCATATGGTATGTAAACAAATCTGATCTGAAGAATTATGTATTATATAGGTGCACGTTGCTCAGTGCTGTCTTGAAAGGTAACCTTTATTAAATGCCTTTGAACTAGAAGAAAATTTGGTAAGTTTATGACATTAGAACTGTATCTCTTTGAAGGAGCTGACACCAAACTACTCAGCTGTTTGGATTAAGAAGATCCTTGCCAGAATTACTATACTTCCAATTATTCAAAATTTATCCACTATTTTCAAACAAATTTGTATTCCTTCACATTCAAAAGGAATTACTTAGTTGACTGAACCCTGCTTGAATTGGGTCCTTTCCAAATGAAAGACAGTATTACGTGACAGCAATTACTTTTCATGGTCCCTAGCATACACCATGTGATGTTGGGGTGTTCTGAACTTTTGAATATGCTAATTATTCTTTCCTTTGCTCTGTGGTAGATGCTGTTTTGCTCTATAAATTGGCTCAGGAATCTGCATGTTTTTGTGATGTGCTAGTTGCCATCTGCTTTGGAGATATTCCCATGCACTTTTGTTGATGCAACAGCTATAGTGTTTTCAAATGTTGATACTATTGAAATGTAATGTGATTAGATTTGGATAGGTGCCTTAAACAGACCACCCATCATATTTATTTTGCTGCCAGTCAGATCAGGCAAACTCTTGGGTAAAATCCTGAAGAGCTTTGAACTTTCCATATAGATAATGAATAATATACAGTTCATTTAAAAAAAGATTTTGACAGTCCTGAAGAAAGTCCCGCATAACTGACCATTATGATCCGAATTTATAAAGTTTACAATTTAATTTGATATTATTTTTAAGTTTTGTAATTATTTTCAGGAATGAAGTTGGGTCCAATGCATTATTTTGGTAGCACAGAAAAAATCTTGGCAAATAATAAGCTGTAACAGAATAAGTTTATTATTATTATTATTATTACTCTAAGTTAAGTGCAGAGCAAGCAGCTGCATTTGATTATGCTTGTAATATGACTGGATTCGGTGCACAAGGTACATCAGAGATTATGTATGTATATATACAATGCAAAGAATGCTTAATGTGGACATAGTTGCTTAGGGATGGATACTGAAGCTTAAATATGCTTATGTCACAAACATCTTTGGGGATCACAGGTCTTATATCCAGTAGGAATGCTTTATCTCTGCCACTTATAGAAGAAAAACAAAATCAGGGTTCAAAACAATAATACAAACTACTTAGACAATAATATACAGTCATGGATGTGTTGTTAACATATTTGATGTCATGGTTTTATCTTAGTAATAAGCAGAGGCAAAAACTTTACCTTGAAGCCTTACCCCTTACGGGTTTTAGGGGGTGAAAGTGATTGAAACAAAATTCCTTGGTAGCGAGCTGATGGTTACAGTAGATTGAAATATAGGTGATCACAGTAAAACTCAGCATTGCCATCTCAGATCCAGAAATTCATCTGATACTGGACGAAAGAAATTTTATTTGAGAAAATCAATGCTTTTTGTGATAGAAGATATCACAGTTACCAACACAGAGTAGTACACAGGGAAAAAAAAGACCAAGAGAAAAATAACATTGCAGACAGTCAGGGTCTTGATCTCCTGAATGGCTAGATGTAATTAAGAATAATTCACTTAAATTATGGCATGGAAAAATTGGTGTAAATTAGAACATTTCATGTGGTTACTCGAGCAAAACTAGGGGACTTGGAGTTTAGTTTTGAAATGGCCTTAAAAAAAACCACAACAGAGTAACTTGCATCAATCATTCTTAAAAAAGTGGGGAAAAAAAAGGGATTCTCTGTGGAGATTTTCACAGGGAGCACGTGAATCGTCATAACCATAAGCCACATTTTAAATCTGAAATTGGCTGTTGCGCCAGTGAGGAAAAGAAAGACCTAGGTGTGGCTGTTTTTTTTCTGAACAGGAGATAGTGTTGATGATTATTAATAAGAAAAATGAATTCTCAGGAGAGGATGGCCTAATGGCAGAGCTATTAGTTACATGCAGAAAGATGGTCTCACATCCTTGCTGAAACGTTCAAATTACATGAGAACACTGTGTGTTTTCCCAGATGGGTGAAAGAGAAACATAATCATCCCTGCCTTTAAAAATGATGGCAGAAATCACTGAGAAAATTATACCTCAATTATCTTGATCGATCTCGTAATAAACTCTGCACACAATCTATCTGTCTTTGCAGCGAATGATGTCAGGAAGAGAAAATAGGCCTTTATTTAAAAGGTGGACCTAGAGGAACTTGAGGTGACGTTTTTTCAAATGAATGTATTTATTAATTAGATATACCCTGGAAAAAAAAAAGACACTGCTATTTAAATTTTGTTCAAGGTAAGCCAAAGTTCAGCATAGATTTAAGTGAGAGATTTCTGTCATGGTCTGGTTTTATAATGAATGAAATCAGTATTTTATGCTGAAATCCTCATCTGAAATTGTTGCAGTAGGATCCTGAACAAGCAAATATCAATTTTGAAATGCTCAAGCAGCAGTTTAAATATGCAAGCATTTGAGTTCATCTCTTGTTACTAATGATGCTGTGGCTTTTGTATCGTGCTGTACTATTCAGATACAGAGAATGAAAAGGTACTGAAGACCATAACATGGTGAAAGCATGTATCAGCTATACATGTAGGTACAATTGTGTAGGCAAGACTTGCGCAACTTGGTTTCTGTTGTATTTTATAAGTACAAATAATGCCTTTGTCTACCTTCTTAAAGTGAAAATTGTTCTTGTATTTTACTTAAAGAAATGCTGCAAGTTTTGAACTGTTATATTTTTAGCAAAGATGATTAGTCCTATTAATTTAGAAGAGTAGAGAAGTTGTCCTTGAAGTGTAAGATGTTCTTTTTCTATCACAAAATTAAACTATACAACTATCTCAGAAAGTTAAAGAAGGAATCATATATATTGAAAAGATTTTGCAGGCCAGGCCAAAGTTGTGGAAAAAGAATGAGTTGTCCTGTTTTATCTGATTTAAGTTGATGTTATCAGCAGTGAACTTGAGAAGATAGGACTTTGTAGCAATACAAAATAGAAAAAAAGTACCTCTGTTACAATATCACATTTCTTTTCTTTTGTTCCGTAAGATCATATATGAGCTTAGTTCTACTGACTGAATACAGAAATTGGAGATTTAAAAGGAATCTCGCACTTTTGCAAATAGAATGGACCATGAGAGGTTTCAGCAGAAAAGAGCTGGAAGCACTCACTCCCCTCACCCAGATTTTATTATCTCAGAGTACTGAGATTAGGTTGTGTTGCTCTCAAATGGATTTCTGAAAGATATATAGCTGGAATCTCAAAACACACAAAATTATTCTGTACCTGGTGCCAATGCTTAGGAATGCAGAGTTTTATTCTTTTTAATTAAAATTTCAAATAAGATCCTATAAAATGGATTTAGGGGTGAAATTCTTTTTTTATACCTGTCAGTACTGGTCACTGCCATTCTATATGGCCTGTTTGAAACACTAAACGGGACTGTTCAGGAAAAGCTTTTATTGCTGACTTTTTACAAAAAATGACCATTTGTAGTTCTGAATTTCATTTTTATAAAGGGTCCAAAACTCAACCAAAAGGCCACCATGAGACTTTTGAATGGTGGTTTAATAGTAGAGTCTTAGTGATTATGGTGTAGAATCACTGGGTTAGAGACTGAGATCTACCAGGACCTTTCATTCTTTTGGTAGATGAGGATAGGTTTCATGAATTTACTGCATCTTCCAATATTACTATCTTTTATTAAGGGAGAAGCAAGGAAACTGAGTTATGCCCAAATGCTCCAATGCCTTATCAAAAAAGCCAGAAAATGAGAGAGCAAGCAAAACAGTATGCCCCTTACATTTTCATCTTAGTTAGGGGGCGTACAAGTGTAACTTCTTTTGATACATTTTTGTTTTGTAGTGGTATAGAAAGCATCTATCAAAACTTTTAATTTTGAATCAGATTTTCTGGGTTCAATGAATGAAACCCTGCCCGAATATTTTAGCAGGACAGGAAACCTGCACTATGCACGTCACCCATGTGTCAGCATTTGATAACACTACAAAAGGGTCTGGTTTACCAAGCTGGTTCTTGATATATAAAAGCTATGGTTTCTAGTTGTTTCCCAATTTTGAAATTCTTAGTGATTCTTTTTTTTTTTTTCTTTTTCTCAATACTAGTGTTATTATATTTATTTCCTAAGGACATCCAGGTGTTTTCACTGGAATAATGTAATCTCAATACACATCTGCACACCAAATTTGTTGAATTAATCATTGCCTGTGAACATGGCTCGGCACTATCCAGTAATGAGATGCAGCTTCTTGGAGGTCGGTTCCTAAGACAGCATGTGGGCAATGGGGAATGACAGACTTCACCATGCCAGTCTGGTTGTCGGACATGGGGCCGTGACATCACAAAACCCTATGTCTATAGTGGGCAGTAACCAGCAGTTGTCCAAGCAACAAGTAATGAAACCACATCATTTCTTGCCCTGAGGCACAATCTGTCAAGAACAACACAAAAAGCAGCTTGTGAGGATTGAGAAGAGAAACTTGGACCAAGGATTGTCCTGTATATAAACAGAGGGTTGTCATCCAACATGTTTGGGTAGTATTATCTGTACATGTGAGCATTTTGCTTCAGGGCAACAATTAATAGAACTGAGAGTAGAGCTATTCAAGAAGAAACTGAATGTACTTCCATATTTGTAACAATATTACTTATTTAATATTACTTTCAAAAGCTGAGGCAAAACATACATAGGCATAGGGTATATTATATATTTTTTTCAGCTCAGTCTATGGGGAATAAACAGAGAGCCACGCATTTAGCAAGTGTAAATTGTTGTGTCACCAAAAGGGCTATTAAGAGTCGGTACTGGGGAAGACTCTGAGTTTCAGATTTAGGGGAAGAAACACACCTTTGAGGTTTTAGATTTGGAGTTCAGGTTCGAATCTGACTTTAAAAGGAATAAATCAGCATGAAAGGCCAGGAGGGCTTTTTCAAAGCAGCAAATATTCTTAGTAACAGTGGTCTTAATCTCTGAAAGGTTGGCATACTTCATGAGTGCCATCATTTTGAACAGTCATTGCTCAAGGTAAGAGAGCAGGATTTGTTCTTGTAAAACATGTAAGCAAGCATGTCCTTGCAATTCCACTGTAAATATCTGGCTTTGGCTTCATATACATTTGGCCTCATGCAAATATATGATGATAAATGCTAATAATAAACAGTCGCTCCTTTGCAGTCACTTTTATTCCACATGCAGCTTGCACAGGGATGCGTTTAAGTGTCTTTTCCATTTTCTTGATTTATCTCATTCCTGCTTTCCAGTGTTTCATATTTTTTTACAGCATGAAAACACTTAAATCACTGCTGCAATTTGTTTCTTGTTGCCCAGTGTGATCACTTATTCCAGGTGTTTATATATCTTAGTGAATGAAAGTTCTTACTGGGTTTTATTCTGGCTTATGTTTAGAGCACTTCTGCCACATTTCATGGCTGTTGAGCGACTTGGATGGGAGAAAATGTTTTACCGT
Organism: Numida meleagris; assembly: GCF_002078875.1. NCBI lineage: Eukaryota > Metazoa > Chordata > Aves > Galliformes > Numididae > Numida > Numida meleagris. The sequence goes on from NC_034411.1 coordinate 18,972,495, forward strand.
GTACATCATTATCACTTCCTTCATTGTTTTGTACACATCTATTAGGTCATCTTAAATGTTTTTCATCATCACTGAAAATAAATTTAACACATACCAAGTGTGGAGCCAGATGGGGAGACAGAGCTTGGAGGAAAAATACTGGTATATCTACTGCAGAGCAGTGCAAAGGCCTCTTGCCATCAAACAGCACAACCATGCAATAATGCAGAGGGGGGTAACCCACTCCCTTTCTAAATCCTCTTCTGCATATGTTTCTTGCCTTGAAAGCCTATATAAAAGAAAGCAATATAAAGCAATTAAGTTTTCCATGTCCTACATAGATCACTGGCTATCTGATTGTCACTGATAGCTTTGAACAGTCTGTTACATTACCCTGAGATTCAATATTGTCTTAAAATATGCCATTTCCCTTTCATGGACAAAAAAAATATAAGCAAAATAGGTAGGTTAATGTAAGTATTGCTTAGCTGCCTTGGGTTTTCTCTAGAGAAAAGGGTGCCAAAGTGTTTTTTGGAATAGCTTTATAGCACCTTACCCTCTGGCATCAACTCAGGGCTATATTTACTAAGTGGTCAGAAATAGCTGACTCCCAGCGGCTCACAAATATCAGAGATGTGCCTCCAGCATCACTGCAGCCAATGAAGCTTCGTGCCTCCTCTTCCATGCCCGGCAACCTGAGCTATATCTCCCCATAGCCAGTGCTATGGACAGGGGGACCAAGTGACCACTTTGTGCTGCTGTTTCTGTCTTTGCCTCTACCTGGCACAGCTGAAGGTCTGTCCCTAATGGAGAAAAAAGATGCTTTTCAATTCCTGTAGTGCTGGGCTCTAGATCAGGAACAGTAACTTAATCCTTGTTTTTTTCCCTTCCTTCTCTATACTATTATTAGACCATTTCCTTTGTCTCTGTTTCTCATTTTTTTTGTGTGTGTATGTTTTTAGGAGACCACTATTATATTTTCCTTTTTCTTTAATGTGAATATGTCTAAAGAGCCCATTGTTGTCAGCTGAAATATTTGTGTAGTTTAGCATTCAGTAATTTCATTTGCTCCTTTAATTTGATCCTTTAACTTACTTCTGCTTATTTTTACATACAGTGCCTCCAAATCCTCTGCACAGATTTGTTTATCTTTTTTAAAAGCTTTCAGCTCTCTGCTTGTAAAACTCTTTACATTTCATTCCGTACCTAACCACAATGGCCTATGTTGCACTTTTCCTGGTTTAGATTGAAGTGGGAAGAATTTCAGCTGCACTCTTTCCAACAGTTGCTTAAACATTTCCCACTTTTCCCCTAGTAGCTTTCCCACAGTTAGTAGAAATCCAATCAAAAATACTTTCCACTTTTTTTTTTTTTTTTTTTTTGTCAAAGTCAGCTACTTTATTTCTTTTATTCTTTCTGGTAATATTCTGTACTCACCCTTGAAATTTCTCCATCCATCTTGTATGTTTTGAGGGAAGCTTATATGTGTGTGTATGTGTGTACAAATGCACATATCCATGCACACAAAGAATTATATTTAGCCCTTTCTCCTCTCTCTCATCACCCTGGCTTCCAAACTGCTTACATCCTACTCTTTCCTCCTCATATTTCTGGTTTTCTTTTTCTTTTCTTTTCTTTTTTTTTTTTCCTTTTTGGTTTTAAACAATTGTACTGAGATTTTCTTAGTGTAGCAAAGCTATTAGTGGGATGGGGAGACATCTGATAGGAGGCATATGTCCTGTCCTTGGGGACATCTGACCAATTGGACTTCTTGGTGTGAGTTCTGGCACAGGCCACCAGCCCAGATGTTTTGGTGGTATGTAGGACAGTGAGAGAGGAGTGATGTTAGACTGAGGACAGAGAGACTGTAAACAGAAAAAGTTGGATTCATTTTCTCTAAACTGATGAGTTCAGGACTGAAGCTCTGCTTCAGAGCAGAAGTCTCAGAGTTACCGAAGGCCTCCTGATGGAAGGACTACCTTGTTCCCTCATTGCCTGTCATTGTCACACTGCAGCTCTCCCCCTGCCCCACTTCTAAGTTTCTGGAAGTCTCTGAGAGAGACACATTTGCTGCTTTACATTAACAAAGACTTCTTCCTTATATCCAATTTTAATCTCCCCTCCTTTAGTTTGAAGCCTTGTCCCCTTGTCCTATCACATCAGACCCTGCTAAAGAGTGTCCCTTCTTTCTTACAGCCCCCCTTTAGATACTGAAAGGCCACTCTCAGGTCTCCCCAGAGCCTTCTCCTCTCCAGGGTGAACAGCCCCAGCTCTCCCAGCCTGTCTTCCTAGTGGGGGGTGTTCCATCCCTTGGAAAGATGCCAAGCCCAAGTAAGAACATGCCCCAGTATATGAACTGTGCATTAATTCACATGCTAGCATAAAACCAAATAAAACCAAATATTGATTCCTTTATTTTGGGACTTCTTTTGCTAAAGCAAATAATAAAAATCTGCCACTGAAATTGTGTGTGTTTAAATGCATGCATGCCACGGTTTATTTGTCATGTAGCCTTCATCGATAAGTGTGAAAGGATTTGTCCTGCATCTAAATAGGGTGGCTAGAGCTTTCTGAGCAAGAGACATTTTGAAAGAGCTGCTTTGTAAAGCATGCAATAATAACAACAACATCCAAGCTGATTAGGAATGTCATAATATTATCAGTAGGTATTTAAAATCCCCAATGATTTGTTTGCTTATTTGAAGTCCTGGGTTTTATTTTTCTTTCTTTTAAGAGTAGAGAAGCAATATGCTTCTTTTGTATGAGAAATAGTGTCAACAGAAGGCTAAGGAGCACGTGCCTGTAGAACATCTGCTCTAAGAAGCCACTTGAAAAATAACCACGCAGTAGCACGATAACAAAACATCTGCAAAGCACTGGGAGGAATATTAGCAATGGGAGGTGGCAAGGAAGGACAAGTGAAGTTGGACCTAGGTCAGGGACACACTTCTACCAGTGGCAGCACCTCTGTTATAACAGAAGTCTTTCATGTTTACATCTGTATGTAGCATGGAAGGTTTGTTAGAAGTGGGGAGGGATGTGGTGAGAGGAAGACTAGGGAGAGTTTCACTCATTTGCCCAAGTGCTGGGCTGCAGCCCCAGCTTTTCGCCCTGAGCCAGCTGTGCTGGTGGGAGGCAGCACATTGCTGGGCAGGCACTGGAGCCCTGTGTACAATCAGAGCCGGTGTGCTTGTGCCTAAAGCCCACTTCTTGCTTTCCTTTGTTGTGCTGGATGTGTTGGATGAATCACGCACAATTTTATTAGAAAAACATTGTTCTCATTAAAATCTTGTATAAACAAGCCATCTGCCTTCACACATCTATTTGAAGATTTTTTTTTTTATGCTGGCAATTTGATATGAACACTTCTTTGCTGAATATTGGGAGGATGACACATAGTCCTGTCTTAACCATTAGGCAGACATTTGGCTTTAATTGATGTGCAGATTACACTCCCTTTTAAAAGTGGGATAGTTAGTGTTTATTCAATTACACAAAGGCAACTCCACAGCAACTTTTAACAGAGAGCACATACTACTGAGAAATTTCCCACAACATACCATGGTCTCAAAATCCCATTGGTTTGCTATAGAATAAACAGTCAGGAATTCCTGGAAATTAAAAAACAAAAACCACATGGACGGTAGGAGAAAATTAAATTAGTGACCTTAGATAGAAACAAGTAAGATTTTCAGGCATCTACTCTGTTTCCAATCTTATTTATTCTTTTTCTGGTATTAATCAACCTCTTAGATTTCCCATTGGATCTGGCTTTTTCCATTACAAATTTAAAGATATTGTAGAATGACAGCCTCAATATACTAGAAATTGTGTATTATTCTTCTGCATAATGCATGCAGAAAGTGATACATATTCATAAAGAGTCCAAATATTTATGTATATATGAAAAATAGCTCAGTGGAAATAGACAGGAGAGTATGTATCTGTATTTAGAGAGGAAGAGAGATGCTTGCCAATGGGTGCATCAGTTTGTTATGAAATGCTTGATTTAAAGAAAAAATCCACAGGCTTTTACTGTTGGTAACCAATCCTATTTAGTGTAATGGATCACAAAATGGAAGAAACAATAAACTGTGACCAAGAGCCAGGCATAGGAATCAAGATGTTTTATCACCAAAAACAAATCAAATCTGGTTGTACTCAAAAAAAAAAAAAAAAAAAAAAAGGTAGCAAATAGTCAAATAGTTTTGGTTTATTCTAGGCGCTCTGAATCTCTCTGGTTGGAAAACCCCACCAGGAAAACATGAAGAACATACTAATGAGGATATTGTTTGAGCACGTCATTATTTCAGTGTATTTAAACATAGTACAATGGACAGTTTTGTGAATCACAGCTGGAATGGTGCACTGTATTCTGGAAGGATAATGGTAGCAACATTTTAAAAAGAAGAGTAAGAACTCACCATTTATTGAAGATCAGGCTTCTTTCAGGTGTCTCTAGCTGAGAGACAACACGTATAGTTCAGTTAAGTAACATTTTTTTTTAGAGTTAAGAACATGAGCTGTAAGATATAATATGGACTTCATGACCCTATCCTTAATTTCAACATCTCATTTTTTTTCCGTTTGTCCACTCATATAACGTATCAAGAATTCAGGAGTGTGTACATCTCCTAACACAGTGGGGAGCATGTGTTCATTCAGCTTCTTGCTGCTATCAGAATGTGTGGGTTTTAAGTAAGAAAGGGGTAAAAAAAATCTAAAGAAAATCTCTTAACTGTCAGAAAAGAGTTATTCAGGAATTAAAACTATCCCAATTTTACCAAACTTACTGAAATCTAGAACACTAGATCAAGTTTGATTTTTCCCCAAACTCATTGCATATCTTTTGGTGATGACAAATGTTTTCTTCATCACCTGCAACATTCCTTTGTCTTTGCAGGGTTACAGAAGGGGAAAAAAAAAGACTCCATTGCTAATAAACATTTGAGCCATTTACTTCAATAGTTAGTAATCACTGTATAACGATTTACAAAAATTGCACATTCTCTGTTTAACTAAGGTTTTGCCTGTGATCATCATAATCAGTTCTGCCTGTTTGAAGAAACGCATGCTTGCACAGCTTGAAACATTTAAAACCTTTCAAGTTGGGCTTTGGCACCTCTGATGGTATGCACTGTGCTTATGACAGTTAATCATGTGAACAGAACTTTTTTTCTCTTCCCTTTAAACTCGGTAGATTTAAGATTATCTCTTTTTTTTCTCATATTATTTCTTCAAAGTTAAATTTCCAGTGCATGAAACTACTTGACCTGGAAAATAAACACAGCATCACATATTAGCACTGTGGGATAGCAAAAGAAATCTGATCCTTGTAACTAACAAAGGAGACACATAAGACAACGAGGGCCTGATTTTCTGTGGAGCTTTAGCAACAGTTTTCAGATACCTAACAGGATAGATGTGTCTGCAGTTATCCTTCAGTACCTTTCATACAGGAGATTTAAAAATCTGGTCTTTGAATTGTGGTGACCTACCTTTAATTTCCTCACCATATTAAAAATTGACATTTCTCATAGACTTCAGTGGACATGGCTGATGTTTATTCCCTCTGAGAAAACTGGGCTCTACACAGTGAAGTCTCCGCTGATGTAATGTGACTGGGCTTCTTGCACAACTGCGGAAGTGTACGCTTTTTCACCTGCTGAGTCGTCTTAGCCCTGCTCAAAGCAGCACTAAGACAAATACTGTTCTTTGGGACCTTGTACCTTGAATTTTAAATATCTCCAGTGTTCGAGATTTCACAGCCACACTGCACCACCTTCAGCGTGATGTTTTCGTGATGCCCAGACAGAAGTTTCCTTCCTATCATGTGTAGCTGTTGCTTCTGCTTTGGTTGGGCACCTTGAGAAAAGTCTGGTTCTGTCTCCTCTGTGAACAGCTTTTTATAAGGGAGCACTGTGCACGAGTGATTTCCCCCCTTATCCTCTTTTTCACCAGACTGAACAAACCTGAACCCTGTCTGTTTCTCCTTGTAGTTCATGTGCTCCAATCTAACCATTGTGCTGGCTCTCAATTGCACTTACTCCAGTTTATCAATGTCTTTCCTGCTATCAGGAAGAAAGACAAATAGAGGAGAATTAGCAAAAACATACTCATTTTGTTATGATATTCCAAATTATTCCATCTTTCCTGTCATGAAATATTTGACTGATGTTCTCAAACAACTCTAGACATCCTTACTCCACACAAGGAAACACGACTGGGGCACCTAGCCTGGAAGTGCTGACAAACCGTGTCCCATGTTTGATCATGCTAAATTTGATACGGATAATATGGAAACAGATCCTCTGAAGGAGCAGGACTGTCTTGTGGCCAGTGTTACATTCGTGACCAGCACTGACTATCAGCTCATTGAAGATTAATTACATGTCAGACTCTCCACTGGTTTTATGCTTTCTGATAGACTAGATATGTACTGGGAATAAACTTCCTTGAGTTCTGAACAATACAGTTCTCAGTTACATTAAAAAAAAAAAAAAAAAAAACACATTCCAAGCATGAAATAGCCAGTAGTCTTGTTAAGATAGTGCAAAGGTGATTGTCTAGTCTTTGTAACATAATGGATCACGATACTCTCAGGAAAACTGGAAAGTACAGCAGAAACTGAAGAACAAGGGAGTCTGTTGTAAATGTTTGGGAATGTTCATGCTTTTGGCTTCTAACTGCTATTGCAAGGAATAAGTTTGCTATGGAATAGCAAATTTATGCAAGAGAGAATCAACAATGTAAGCACAAGCTTAGATTCTTTACGGACTGTCAGGTGTCATCCTCTTCTTTAGACTGTCTCAAAATGTATGCTATAATTGTGATTCATAATAAAAGCATTCACAGAATTCTTGTATGATATGTCTTATTTTGTCAGAGACAAAAAAAAATTAATAGAATACAGAACTCACTGCTTTTTTACTTAAAAATTTTAAGTTATCCCCCTTTGTAGGCATAGCCTACAGTGAGAAAGGCCACAGTATTCTCTTCATGCCTTTATTACATATTGTCTTACTTAGGTTGATAGCATTTTTTTCTCTTTTCTTTGAATAGAACCTTGCATGGGGCCAGATTTTGATGAATGCTTCTATACATGTCAGTGACGGAAATACAACTGCAAACATACTTGGATGTTGCTAATACATAATTACATTACATATTTGTGAATTATTTCAGTGTTTCAACAGTGAAGACAGGTTAGAAATGCTGAGTGTTCAGGCATGTTGATTGTGGTATTCAAGAAAATGATTGCTTCCAACACCAGATGTTATCATGTTTTTCCATTCTGCATCTATTGGGCGTATCTGACATTTCAAAATAACATCAAAAAATATCATTGACTATTAAACACATGCTTATTTATAATTCCTGGTCTCATGCAGAATCTTCAAAAATTATGCTGAAATGATTTATGTAGTTATAGCTTGTCAGTGTGTTTTTATATAGGTGTATTTTATCCCTTCATTTGATTTTGGAGTGGTAAATAAGGATCACAAATAGATTTTCTTTGCCTGGAAGGGTTGTATGTTTTTCATTATCACTTACTTACAGAGTTCAAAAGCATTATGTGTACTAGATTTCTGTCCTTAAATATACTTTACAGTACAATTCCTCATGCTGCCATCCCAGAATTTTAGCTGTAGGAGCAAGAAATAAAGACAATAGGATCATATTTTGAAAAATATAAAAAGTGTAAGGCTCCTCATAAAGTAATTTTGGCAAGCTAAAATTCTTTCACTTCTAATTATCCTGGAGGCATCAATAGTCACATTTTCTTTTATTGCTTTAAGCATACACAGCTTTTAGGGTTTTATTCTGTATGTGCTGCTAAAATAACAGATTTTCTCTATTACAGAGATATATTAGGGGTTGTATGAGTTTTAGTAAGATACTTGGAGTAGAAGTCAAAGCAACCTGATCAAGTTGATGGGTCAATGTGCATAAGAGTGGGCTGTCTTGCAACAGAATGTTCTCATGACCAAAACAACAGCAGCATGCAAACTACAGTTAGGTTTGTTCTAGCCCTTCCAGATGGTGCACTGTGTTTCCAGATGACAGAACAACAGTTTTGGCAATCAAGATTAAATGCTTGCAAAGGTCCTTTCTAGTAGTTCACCGGCAGAATCATCATAAAGTAGACTTGTCATTTTAGATGAAATTTTGTTTACATACTCTTTAGAGAAAATGAAGGAGAGTTGAATGATCATGGACCAGAGAAGGAAACAACAGCAATTACTTTGCAGTGAGATGTCATTCTGGATGAGAATTTGGAAAAGGAACATGGGTGTGCTTTCAGGTAGATGCTTATGGAACAGTAACATCTCCCCTAGTCTAAGTGTTATGGCATATTGAGGGCATTTAAGAATTTCTGAAGATAAATGAGGATTTAAGGGAATTGAAACACATTGGGTAGATGAAGATATATAGGCATCCTATGTAGCAGCACTGTTATAATGTTTCATTTAGCTTTCCATTTTGACAAAAATCTCACACAATATTTGCAAAATAAATCCTTTTAAAGTTGTTTGATATTTCTCGATAGGAGCTCAAGAACAGCACTATGCCCTATATCATGCCTTTGCCACCGTGCCTGTCAAGTCTGCAACTTGGTCAGAACACTATCCCATTATTCATGACATACACTTAAGACACAAATAGACTCCTTTTGTTCAAGAGAAACTAATGGTAGAGCAAATTGGCTGATTTGATAATCCCTAGGACCTAATGAGCTGTATTTCAGGGACAAAATTCCCTCTCTAGATTTGATTGCAGTTTATGTTGTTCACACATATTAAGTAATTTCCAGAAGATTTGGCTGAGAATGTAGTTAAGAGACTAAACTCATATGTAGCATTTCTTCATCACGAAGACATGCACTATTCATAATGTGACATTTGACTCACACTTAAGAACCTAATTATTTTCTTCCAAGGATGTGTATTAATCCAGACCCAGAGCAGGAAGATAGCTGCTGCTTAAGTACAGCAAAATGAGACCTCTTTGGTTTTCTATTATTAAAAATATTAGCCTACATCGTGAAGAGTAGTCTCCATTTTGCAATACTTTGCAAACCCATGAACTCTACAGCTGAAATAACTTCTCAGTGTTTTTTTTAATGTGTTTTAAATAGTGGATGATCTGAGTGGTGGTCACAGTTTAGTGATGGCTTTGTGGTCTGAACTAGCTTCCATTTTGGGAGATGTCTGATCTTCACTGGTGAAGAAATCCCATTTATTCCAAAAAGCCAGGATGCAGACTATGGTGGAGCACTCACCTGAGGGGCATTCATTCCTCACACAGTCTCTCAGAGGGTTCACAGCTGGAGTCCTGGAAGAAATTAATCATTTTACTGGAATCATTGGTTACCTATATTCTTGAGCTAAAAGAAACCAAAGCCAGGGTGTACTGTCCAATGCAAATCTCTACAAACCACCTCTTCCTATTAAACAACTTCTTGCTAGAAGCTAGAGCTGAACAATTGGCCACCTATTCAGTTTTAGTCTTTGAGGAATCTCCTTGGTGATGCTGTTTTTTTTAGTGAATGAGGCAGAATCCTTCCGCATGCAATGATCTGAAGCATTATTATGTACCTGAAAAATATTTTGGCTAGGATGCATCCTTAAGCTTTCTGCTTTCAGCTAAATGTGTTATTACTTCTCAGTTTGGCTACACAGCAATGATATCTGACCACTGTCAGGATTTTCTTGGCTAACTCTACTTTGGAAGAAAAGCAAACACTAGGGCACATCTGAAAGAAGGAAATCTCAAACCAAGCGAGGTACTTGATGTTTTTTTGTGTGTGTTATTGCTAGATATGATGGATAAATGCTTGTATACGAACTGAATTCATCCCTTTCAAAGCCTGGCACATCTCACTGCCATAGTGCACATACAGTTTAGATTTAGAGATAACTGGTATTGTATACAGCAACAGGTTACTTTTAAATAGATATAAATACGAGTGATCACTCTGGAAGGTGATCTGAGAATTCACTCTGGAGTGCTAAGGCTGAAGGATTTTAATCTGTTGCGTATTAGCATGCAAATGATACCGTCTCAAAGCTACCCAGAATGCCACAATATCCCTTCCCCATTCATATGTAGTTGCCTGGATATATAGAAAGAATGTTGCCTTCTAGCTTTTAATGGAAGACATAATAACCCTTCATCCCTTTACAATCACCTCTTCTTGCTGATACGAGCCCTGGATTCCATTTGCTGTCACTGTTTGCCCATCTTCCCGTGGCCTCCCGGTTAGCCCCTCTGCTGTGTAGGCTCCCTGCAGTTTTACCACCTGCATTCCTGATGGCTTTCCCACAGGTCTGAGAATACAGCTTTTCTGTTAGAAAATAACCTGACAACAGCACTGGTTTCAAGCTTCAGAATGATCTGCATCAATCCTAGATCTCTTTTCCTTATTCTGTATTTTGATTTTCAGAAGGTCTTCCCATGAGAAAGGCTTTCTGGTAGCTGAGGCTTGACTCGGTTTTTGGTGGTTACCCAAACTGTTTGCGTGACTTACCAGTAATTACTTAATTATTACTTACCAGTAATAGCAATGTTCTGCTGCATCTTCTTTTCTCTGATACACTGAATAAAAAGACCTCATATTGTTCCAGGACATTCAGATGTGCTTTAAGAAGGTAATGTTATATTGTTAAAACTGCTGCAGATTATGATAGTTTCTTAGATAAGGTCTAGAAGATTATATTTTAGAAATTGAGGTGGAAGTTCTAGAATACAGAGCACTGCAACATGTCATTTCTGCAAATTCCTTTCATCATCTTTATTTGCTAACGTACATGTTATATACAATCCATAAGCCCAAATCAATAGTCTGCATTCACATTCAGGAATGTTTGCAGTCATTCACATACTTTTCAGTCTGCATCTTCCCTTGTGCATAGGGAGCGACTTCATACTTCTTGTGAGTGGTAATGTATGTCAAGGCACATTTTCACAAAATAAAAGAGCTAGCTGTGTTTAAAAAGCACCTTAGTTAAATGTCTCTTCTGAAGTGAGGTATTATGACTACAGGGGAAAAAATAATCTAACAATCAGAAATAGCTGATTTGTTCTTGCATCTGAGATGCTGTACTGGAAAGACCACTAGCAGAGAAATAGTGACATAAAAGAAAGAAGGTGAAAATGAATTGTATTCCTGCCAACTCTGACAGCCATTTTTGGACCTTCGCATCACTTTGAAGAGCTATCAAAATCTGAAGATGGTATTTAAAAGAAATTTGGGCTGAGCAGCATTCACACATCCTAGAAGTTCTGCAGTTTCCTCCAAAAACTTAAGGAGAGTTAAAGCAAAGACTCATTCCCTTTAGATCCATGAACAACGCCTAGAGAGAAGCCTTCCCTCTGAGCTTCATTTCCAGGCAGTAGGAAGAGCCGTAGGATGGATTTGGCTGAGGGAAGGAGAATGCAATTTCATTTCAGATATGCTTCAGTGTTCTGCAGAGGGCCAGCTGGAATATTTGGATCTGAACCCTTCAGTCCTACTGTAATAGGAGGTTAGCCAGAGTCAACACTGCATCTTCAGACCCTTCTATATTTTAATCAGCTACTGCATAACACAGATGTGTCACTAGGTTCTTCAGAGAAATGACCAGCAGTGTTTTCTAAACACACTGAGTGGTCTGCATCTCAGTTGTGATCTGCCATCATGCTTATATGTGTGTATCTCTTCCTTAAATACCTCTAGCTTCATCTCCATTGCTCATAGGCTCAGGACTGTGCTTATGATAATACATTTGAGACATCATTCCTTATAGGGAAGCCATTTATGCTAAAGTGACTTGGAGGTCTCACTTCCAAGGTTCACCTTCAGAGGATCTCCATGCTGCAATCACCAATTGTCAGTTGTTTTCTGTATGACATACAGTACTTCATTATTGCCACAGGGGGTACTGTTGGCTTAATTTTGTATTTGAGTCACTGCTGCTGAAATTATTAAGTTAATGATTTATGCTCCTATGATACAACAATCTCTAGTGTTTAAATTGGTTACTATGTTTTGTTTACTGTTTATAACTACCACAGTTGTTTTAAATGCCACTAAAACTACTTGCCAGCTTGTATGGTTTATTTCTCCCTGCAGATTTTTACAAACCTCTGATTGATATTGGGAAAAAACCCTGTAGTGATTTATGCTTGAAAAAAAATCCCAGGAGCTATGAATTAACCACTGTTTCGCTATATAAGAAGAAATAACACTCTTGTGACACTGAATAATGGATGTCAAAACTTACTTATTCTAGCACTTGCTTCTGTTTTTATCATAGTGGAAAATTTGAGGGCTTTTTTCTTTTTCTTTGAGTACTGTGACTGCATCAGTTTTGGACTATGAGCTCACTAGTTTTTCCCCAGAGTTCCTCCTCATCATGCCATGTTAAGTACTTGGTTCACTCTAACCATATAATGGCTACAAAGGTGGAAAAAATGTACAGGAATTCATTGCTTGACAGAAGGTTAGCTCATTTTAGCTCCTAGTGCACAAAGGAAATATGGAAAGCTGATCTACGGCTTCAAGGAAGCCATCTGAAAACAATGCAGAGTAGATTCTGTAGTTTTCTGAAGATTTGAAGAAGCAATGCTCTGTTTCACTGGAAAAGCATAGAGCAGTGAGAACAAAGCATGTAGGGTAAGCTGAGGAGAACTCTCAAGTGTGTTAGATTGGTTACAAGATAACCTGACACCAGCCCCTCTCCTTTCACTCTGCTGAGTGAAATTAGAGCCACAGTAAAACAAAAATCTGCTTCTGACATCACACCTTAGACTTGCTTTTCAGCAGTACTGATGCCCATTTTGCATTTGTCTCCTTTTATGTACTCCATGAGCCACCACAGCCATTTATCTTTAGCCAATTTCTTACTAGGGCGTTTGTGATCAAAACTAGGGATAAGAGTGAAATCAGTTTGTGGCAGTATGAAACACATACAGAAGAACTCCTATTCACAGTTAGAACCATGCATTCCACAGACCATCTCCATAGACATACTGACTATGAATCGCATCTGAACTGCTTCTCATTAAGCTGAGAGGTCAGGAGCACATGTTGCTGATCTACCCCTCACCTTCGGTGGTTCAGCCACTGGCCTAGTTCCCAGCAACTTGACGCTGTTCAGACAGCCAAAAGTTGATGGGGTTGATTAGGTGATGCTATAGGAGCCATCCCAGCAGCAACGCACCACCAGAACCCCCTTACTCCCCAAGACATGGGCCGGGGTTTTCCCATTGGTAAGATCTCTTAAATCTAACACTTATCAGACTGGATTAAAAAAAAAAAAATCATTGCACTAGGGAGCACAGAGCCTGATGGTTTAAAGTGGAGAGGAGGTGCTGGCGATGTAGAAAAATCAGGCACAAGTATTTTAAGAAAAAAAATTGCAGGCTATTACTTCTATACTGCTATTTGATGCGAAATCAAGGAATTTCAGCTAATGGGGCTCCATGTTTTTTTTTTTTTTTTTTTTTTTTTGAAGTCAGGTTTCCAAAACTAAGGAGTGGCAAAGATACTATACACAACAGTATTGACGGGTTTGAGGTCCATCTGGCTTACTACACCAAGTGATACATCTACCCACTGATCTGCACACATGCTTGCCTGGGGCTGCTGGACATCTGGCAGCCAGAGAGCTACTTTTTCTCTGGGCTGACTTATCCAAACAAGTGGAGAAAATTATCTTTTACTACTCAGAGAACATTTCCAGGCAGAAAGAGAGGATATATTCTGGGAAACTCCAACCATATAGCAACCTCAGTGAGTGACACAACCCGATAAGCATGGCTTTTCACAAGTTTGTGCTATAGTCTCATTAAGTGACAGCGTGCAAGTGAATATGAAGTCCTAAAATCCACAAGAGAAAAGCCTTGAGCTCTACTCTCAATTAATGGAGGCTCAGGTTAAGTTTTAGGTATGTTTTCACATGCTTACCATGATCGTTTTCTGTATCCAATCCATCCATGTCAACAAATACTGTCAAGAGAACAAAAGCATTTCATGAGTGTGGGAAGATCTCCCTGATACAAAGAAAACCACCAATGTACAAGAGAGAAGAGCATGAATACTTGGAGGGGATTTGGAAAGAGTGGAGATAGAGTTAGCTGTTCATAAGATATCTTTTAGAAACTGCACCCAATCCTGAATATTCTTCCTAATGAGAACTGAGATGATACAGGGATGATACAGGGATGCGTGCAGAGAATGCTCCAAGCCTGCACTGGCTGTTGGCCCCTGCTGTCAGAAGACCTGCAGACTGCAAGCCCAAGACTTCACACACCCTCAGCTGACATGGATTCCACAAATACTGCTGCTTTTGTGGGAGGTTGGCACTGCATCCAGTAACAGATATCCATAGGAGCTGTTGCCTGGCATCTCCTTAGCAAACGCAGCAGGGCGCAGAAGGAGCTGGTAGAGGAAAATGCACGTAATCCTTCTTGCTTCAGCAGGTATCTTTTTAGGTTAAACAAACACCTGGCCAGAGATGAGCTATACTTTACGAAGAATTTCAGAGGCATTCCTTGTGAATTTGTCGAGTTCTGGAATGCTTACATTTGGTATTTCCCATAATAAAGTGTTAAGAAGTTATTTCTCAAGGACATGTATAAATATGGGAGTCCACCATGCAAGGGAGGTCACGTAGAGAAGATGTGAGAACCCACTGGCAGGATTAGCCTGAAATTTTATTTCATGTCTTGAAGCAATATTTTTTTTTTCCTCCCAGATTACAAAATAACATGGATCTGTGTGGCCCATGAAAGATGCACGAAAAGTCTGCTTGGCCCTCAGCAAGGAAAAGGCTTGTATCCTCTGAGTTAGAAGATACAAAAGATTCACTAGGTAGAAATTAACTCATCTAGGAAAGTATCCACTGCAAGAAAAACATGAAAGATTTCTTTTTTTTTTTTTTTGTATCAAGAAAGCTTTTTCCTTAATATGCCAGGGCACTGCAACCATGGGAATATAAAGGGAGGTGATAGAACTAAACTATGAGCAATCTGGAAACAAATCCTGCATGGACAATACATACAAACACCTCTGAATGGCTTTCAGAAGGCTGAGTAAAAGATCTCAAACAGAGCAAGTGGGAAAGAAGACAAACCTTATCTTCTTGTTTTCATTTTTTGCATTTAAGGTGTAGTGCCAAATACTGATAGAAAAGTTAGAGACTGTTTCTCAGTGTCCGTTGCTCTAGTGGACAAGTGATATTTGCTGAAACACTGAGAGCAGCAAAACAGCAAACATAAGAGAAACTATAGACTCTTCAAGACAACACTGTGCTACTACAACAAATGGAAAATAATCAACGTTCAGAAATAAACTGTAGTTTTTCAGCATGTTTTAATACATTACTGTTGATCAGCCAGAAGGTAATTGTATAAGCATAGAATGGTTTGAGTTGGAAGGGACCTTTAAATGTCATCTAATACAGCTCCCCTACAATGAACATCCACAGCTACATCAGGTTGCTCAGAGCCCTGGCCTTATCATAGCTTCCAGGAGGATCTGTTTCATGATCTTTCCCAGCACAGAGGTGAGGCTAACAGATTGGTAGTTCCCTGGGTCGTCCTTTTTACCCTTGTTAGAAATAGATGAGATGTTGCCTTTTTTCCAGTCACCAGGGACTTCACCTGGCTGCCATGACTTCCCAAATATCACTGACAGTGGCTTGGTGACTACGTTGCCATTTCCCTCAGGACTCTGGGATGCATTTTGATCGGACATATATAAACTCATGGATGTTCAGGTTTCTCAAGTGGTTGTGAGCCTGATCTTCACTTACAGTGGGAGGGACATTGCTCCCCCAGACCCTACTTTCTGACCATCCGCCCAATGGGGTGTATTAAGAGCAGTTGCCAGTGAAGACTGAGGCAAAGTAGTTGTTGAGTGCCTCAGCCTTCTCCTTGTCCATTGTTACCAGCCTGCCTGTATTGGTCACTAATGAGGGAACACTTTCTTGGACTTTCCTTTTCTGGAAGATGTGCCTGTAGAAGCCTTTCTTGTTCTTCTTTGCACCCCTTGTCAAGTCCAGTTTCAGCTAGGCCTTGGCTTTTCTAACTCCATCCCTACTCAGCTTAGCAGCATCCATATAGTCTTCCCAGGTTACCTGTCCCTGCTTCCACTGCTGTGCATTTTCTTCTTGCTCTCCAGTTGGACCAGCAGGTTCTGGTTCAGCCATGCCAGTCTCTTGCCTTCCTTTCCTGTCTTCCTATTTCTGGGAATAGAGAGCTCCTGTGCCCTGAGGAAAGCTTCCTTAAGGATCTGCCAGCTCTGCTCCACTCCCTTGTCCTTATTTCCCAGGGAGATTTGTTGACCAGCTCCCTGAATAGCTGGACGCTAGCTTTCCTAAAACCCAGCACCGTAATTTTACTCTTTTAACTGTCTCATATCCCTCAGGAATGTGAACTCCACTACAGCATGGTCACTACAGCACAGGCAGCCTCCAATGATGTCACCAATTAATTCACTTGTGTTGATGAGCAGCAGGTCCAGTATTGCATCCCTCCTGGTGGGGCCATCTATAAATTGGCTCAAGAAGTTATCCTTGATGCATTCCAGGAACCTCCCGGATTGCCTACAGCTCATCATGCTGTTTTTCCTGCAGATGAAGCATTTCACTGTTTTTACCAAGCAATGAAGTTACATACAAATAATGCAACATAAAACTACTTTTTTAATATAGAATTCAAACACACTGTTTTAAACTATGCTTTAATTCTGGATGTAAAATCTACACTGTTAGATGGCTATTTAATTATACCTTCAGCTTTTAACCATTACAGCACAGGCCAGTGTTCTTTACAGTTTTTACTTATCATTAAATATAAATATTAGATTTAGAAATATGGTTTTATCAGCTTTTATTTAAATAATGTAACATTCGATATGATATTTCCAAACCTCTTCCTGTTAACTCTGGAATACTCTTAATTACTGGATTCATAGAATAGAATGTCTTGGGGTGGAAAGGACCACAAGAATCATCAAGTTCCAACCCCTCTGCCATGGCAGGGAGTTTCAATACACTTCGTGAATTTTACCTAAAAAATAAATGTCTTAGAGTTCTCTATGACTCTACTCCATCGCTGATCAAAATCCAAGTCAGAATGTTATTTACTCCATGTCTTATTTTCACCAAAGTTAGCATGTGCAACATATAGAAAGCGCTGCAATGACAGCAGAGCAGCAAGGTCCTAGGCTGCAGCAAGTGAGGACTTGCTCAAATGCAACAGGCAAAGAAATAAAGGAAAGAAGCTGCTTACCTTCAGAACACCCCCAAGTACACAGAGATCTCCAGCAAAACTACTTCACCCCTACCCTCCACCAACCCTTACATGAGGTCTGGGAAGGGGTGGATCCTGACTCCACCAGGTGCAGTCACTCAGGTGCATTGCATGCACCTGAGCTCCCCTGGGTTGGCCCTGCCTTCCCACAAGGTGCCCAATCACTGGTTCAAGCCGTGACTTAGCATTTCCACTACAGTGGCACTTGCATTTACTGTTCAGAGTGAATTTGATTTAAACATCTGTTCAGCCCTTGAGAAGGAGACAGAAGTAAAAAATTCCTATACCTCTAATCCCTATAATTCCAGATGAGGAAACTAAAGGGTGGTAGTGCCTCTAGGAGCCCTTGGCAGTGATGAGTCCTTCTATGGAGTGTGGTTATCATCCAGGCCTACTGCTGTTGTTGTATAAACTGTACATTTCCTACTAAAACACAAAAAAGTGATTTCCCTTTAGCTTCCCTAGTAAGAAGTTGAATGGAAATGTAAATTCAAGAACAGTGTGACAACTATCAGTAAACAGTTAAAACTTCTGACCAGAGGAAGCAGGTTACATGACATTACCAAATGTTTTCTACAATAGCATATGCCTCTCCTGTGCACAATTAGAAAGACTGTACTGTACTGGAGAACTAGCGTTGACAGCACAGACCAATGGACATTTCAATGAAAAAGCTGCAGTTCTCTTCCTCCTGAGATCCAATAAAGTTTTTATGCATTGGACTTTACCTTGTTTCATGTCCACTGTGAAGTTCAGAACAGAATGGTGATATTTATTTATGCTACGCTGTTTGCATGAATACATAACTATAAACAGGTACTTTCATTTTCAGTGGAAGCTGTGCAACTAATACTTTCCAGTGACTGCTCACAGTGATTTTAAGTGATGTATCAAGTAACTTTTAAAAACTGACTTGCACAATAGTTACATGGCATAGCAGCAATTTTTAACTCTGCATTTGGTAATCTGTCATACACAAGAAAATTAACCCTCATTTTCCAGAGTAATGCTAACAGTGTCTTTAGACTATTGAACCACTATAGCAAGTTCTTCTAGCCTCTTCTCCTCTGGATGTCTATTTGTGTAAAGAATTTTCACTGCAGATCTCTTGGGATCATCTTCAAAGCCTGACCACTGTCAGGCTCTGTGGCATTTGTGTGTGCGATCTCATTTTCAGGCACAGACTTAAAGCATTTCTCTGGCTGCTAGTTCTTGAGCTCAGTACCTTTCATTGCCATCATTGTCAAGAAAGTACAATTTTTAGGAGTAGCTGTTCATTCTCATTTCTGTCTTGTCTGTCTTTCCCCAGTGAGTGCTCCATGCCAGTTACTGATTCAATTCTTAATCAGAAAGAAGTGAGGAAGCAAAAAACATGCTTGTTTTTCTGCCCTGTTTAGAGGACTCAGGTTGGTCATATACTTTGGATGATGAATAAATATAGGCACCATGACATGGTTATCCAAGTGGGAAGTACAGACTTGTGGAGACACAGCTGTCCTTAACTTAATGCTATAGCAAATCCCTGGCTCCTCCCTGAGAGTAAAGAAGCTGTATCAAGGAGCCTGTTTTCTTCACACAACCAAAATACTTTCTGGAAGGCAAGCTGCTTTGACTCAGGAAGGATCCATCACAGCTCTGCTCCTGGCCAGTAGAGGGCAATGGTGCATATACCCAAGACAGCACGTCAAAAGTAGGCATCCCCTACATCCATTAGAAATTCAAAAATCCATTTCTGCCTCTTCATCAAAGATTTTCCTTTCCTCACCTGAAAAAGGGCCACAGAAACACTGAAGGCAAAGATTTTTCCCAGCACAGAGGAGAGTGAGAAAAGTAACTAAGAGATGGGAAAGGGACCACTGTATGTGACAGTAAAGAGAGATACCAGTCCTATCGCAATCCTGTTATAAATTACCCTCTAGGAATTTTTCCCTAGGACTATTCATCAAAAAGAGTATCGACTTTCCAGGATCCTGTTTTGATGATGCTAAAATAATGTATCATCTGGAGGAATTTTTCTTATTTTTATCTAGTGGCCTAACTCCTGTGCTATACTTCTCAAAGGCATACATAAATAACCCAAATAGTTCTGCTAGAGGTGGTTCTGGGAGTCTGATTTACCAGCCTGTTTACAAAGGCTAAGCTGCCATCACAAAGCCAAAATCCATAAGAACTTCATCTTGCCTGTGAACTGGAGCCAATCGATAAATCAGTCAAAGCAACCAGAAGTTAAAACCAAACTTGACTGCTAACTATTGTTCACATTAATTTTCAGTGTAAGACAATAGAGTAACCCTAGATCACTGTAGTTTCTGGTAGAGATCTAATGAAGTTATCCTAAGCTTTCATTACATTGGATTTGGAAAATTTACAGACTTCAGCTGTACAGTGTATGCAGAGGTGCCTTTTCAGAGCACGCAGATAACAAAAGAAAAAAAGAACTGATTGAAATGTAGGTAGAAGAAAAAAGTAGCATTTTTTGAGTGTCCCACCGGATTTCTAAAACCTGAGGGAAGACGCTTTGGATTTAGAGACATCTTTGCTACTTGGAAATACTTAAAATAATCAGTTCTAAAGCGCTCAGCAACATCCTTCATTTCCCAGTGAGGAAAATGAACACAAATCAGGAGAGACATGTAGGAAGGGAAGAAGAGAGAGAAAGAGAGGAAGAAAGGAAGAGAGGGAAGTGTGGAGGAAGAAAGAAGGGGGGAGGAAGGACGGAGGAGATGAAGAAAGAGGAAGGAGGAATAAGAGGAAGAGGGGAAGCTGGTTGTTTTATTCATACAAGTTTAATGAGAATTCCATGTTAATTTGACTTGAAATAAAAGATGTACTAAGAAGAAAACAAGAAGGAAGGAAAAAGAGAAAACAAATACTGCGTGGACCAGTAGAATATGTTAATAAAATGAATAAAGAGTGGAATAATTAATTCTGTAGATAGTGATCCTTTAGGAGGATTTATCATGTGCTGCCACCAAAATATATTTTAAAAAACTATCCATGGAGTATATGTGAAAAGCTACAGAGCTTTAGGGATGGAATGAAAGCATTTCAGAGATTTAGTCCGTAGCCCTTTCTGTTGAGTTTTTAAATACCTTATAGTGACAACAAGGAGAATGGTGTTTGAACAGAACTTCAGTTAATATGGCAGCTGCAACACATCACAGAAGGGTTTCATTTGATTTTACTTATCATGTGTTCTTTGAGATTAAACATTAAGGGCTGGATAGTATCCTCAGTGTCATGTCAGTGAAATCACCAAGGCTGTGTGGGTGTAATCTCTCACTCTCTGGTGGGCGAGTGCAGGCCGTCTGAAGGCTGGATGCTGCAGGATCAGTAGGGCTGCATCTGCCCAGAGTCCCTGTGCTTGTACTGGTTCCACCGGGTGCATTATGAGTTAACTGTGAAAATGTGCATGTGCCAGATTGTTCCGTCCTCCCTGAAACATCTGAGGGGCTGCACTGAATCATGTCAGTGAATCACCATCTCTAAGAGTTGGGTCTGTCTCATCTGGCTTCAGTGGTGCTTTGTTAGGCTTCGTGAGGGGTCACTGCAGAGGTAGGCACCCACACTGTTCTCCTTCAGGATGGAATTAACTGGGCCATGTAGGCCAGAGCAGGAACATGTAATTTAGCTAACATGCCTAAAATGGAGGTGGCCAAGCAGCATGAGATGAAGCTCACTCTCTGTGCCTGCCCTAGCTGGAGGATTAGCAGAGCACTTCTGGGTGCATGTCACTGCTGCTTGCTGTCATCTGCAGGTCTCAGCACACTGCCTTCACCACACACACACTTTGAGCATGCTCTGGGTTTGCAGTGTTGCATGCATAGGACTCCCTTGTCATACTTTCCTTAGAAAGTTGACAGAGCTCTGATCTAAGTTTTGTGACAGAGTTCTAATCCATCAAGATACAGAAAGGTGAGAGTAGGCTCAAATGCTGCTCTGAAAGTAATGCCACCTATTTTATTAAGTTGGCCCAAAACATCAGAGGTGGATGTTGGTGGGATGGCAGTAGAAGTTGAACCTTCCCACTAATATCCTGTTACATTTTGCTGCCATGGGACATATGGCAGCAGAGGGGCAGTTTGACAAAATGGTATCTGACATGGAAATGCATACGAAGCAAATGTGTGTCACTGAATTTCTCCACGTGGAAAAAATGGCAGAGACATTCATCAATGCTTGATGAATGTTTATGGAGACCAAACAGTGGAAGTGAGCACAGTGAGATGGTGGGTGGTGCATTTCAGCAGTGGTGACAGTGACAGTGGGTCACCTCCACTCGTTCAAGTTTTGATGAGTGTGGCATGCAGGCCCATTTTCATCATCAGTGAAGATGCATAGTTAATAGGGTGACTGTGCAGAAAAATACTATTTTGTAGCTGAGAATTTGTTCTTACAAATAGTATTATTGTGTTCTTCGTATCTGTTGTAGTTTCTGTGGAAATAAACAGGAGGCATTACTTTTGGAGCGTGAGCAGCAGTGGTTATACAGGTTCTTCATTTTGAGTTTGTGCCTTTCTCCCTGCCATCTTTATTTAAGTCCTGTAAGGCAAATGGATCTGTCAATTGCGGCAGTGTGAATCTGACCTCATTAGAGCTTCATTTTAGAAAAAAAGGAGATCTGTCCACCAGGCTCTGAAGATGTTCCGACTCTATTCATCCTTTGATCTCCAAAGCAGGCTGGGCTCACAGTCCATGCCTTGGCTGCCAAAAATTCTGTGACCCCACAACTTCTACTAAGATACCATCTGCTTTATGAGAGTGAGAGTAAATTTGAATTTAAAGTGAGAGGCATACCTCATGTTATGGGTGAATAAATACTTAAGTACACATGTATGTGAGATCTCCCATCATATGGGCCACACATAGATAGCCATACTTTAGAAGATGGGGTCAGATCCCAGTGGGTTAACACTGTATTTGCAAGAATCAACCACAGCAGAAAGTGGAATTTTTTTCTTTTTACGATATTTTAAGTATTCCTCATTCTTCAATAATTTCTGTCATCCAGAGTTGTGTGCATTTTTCAGCTATCAGTTCATGAAGGAAAAAATGCTGGGAGCTAGTAGTATGGTTTTAATCTGGAAAACCACCCAAGAGGTCTCATGTGCAGCTGATGCTGACCTAGATTATTTGACACCCATGAGTCAAATATACCCCGGTACAACCGCAGTGGAAATGAAAGGCCTTTTTCCCTCTCATAGCCTGTGGTATGAATCCGAAGTAATTATTTGGAAGGGAGAGCAGTGATGGCTGTGTAAGAGCAGCAGAAAGCTCGGGAGAAAACATAGTCCTCTACAAAAGTGAGCTCTGGGAGACCCACATGTTCTCACACACCCATTTTGATCATCTTTGAGTAATACGAAGTCACCTTCCACAGCCACTACTGGTGCTCCCACTTTTGCAGCTAAACAGAAGAGGAAAAAAAAATAATAATAAAAACAAGCACTTCAGAATCTCTCCGAAGATTCTTTTTCAGCTTTGATTTTATAAAAAACAGATTACTGTTTTAACATGTGGTATCCTTATTTTTCCTAAACCTGTCCTGCTGCCTACTGAATTACTGGAGTAAGGTTTTTATTCAAGCCTCAGATATCATACTAGCAAAACCTTAAAAACTTTCTTCCTTCCTCTCCTTCTCCCAGGGAAAGTGTCAGGGACACACATTTACACTTCATCCAGTACAGCCAACCACAGAGCAAAGATTTTCAATTAACAACTTGTACAAGAGATTCTCGCAAAGGAAATTATACTTTTGCTGAGCTACAGCCTGTGCTGTGTTGTGCCAAAATGTCAACTCCCAGAATACAATGTGTTGAAGTGAAATATGAAAACTCTGCTTCTGTCTTAGTTATCTAGTCATATACACCATATTAACATGGGATATTAAGGAAATGCACTCTGATGATAGGAAAACAGCAGCCAATATCTTGTTCAGCGTTGGGCTAAATGTCAGTTTTGTGGTAGTGATGGCAGGGGAACATTAATCAAGTGTGGGTTTTGATTAATAAAAACATTACTCTGATTGCAAAGCAAAAAAGAAAACATGCCTGTTACTTTACAGGCAGCATAGGTAGCGAACAGATACAGAGCATTGTGTTGCAGGGGTGAACTTGGAGAGGGGCAAGTACTTGCTTGTAAATACTCTTGTATTATGATTATTTACTACAGATAGAACTAAGAGAGATCAAATCCAGGGTGGTGGTTTTGTTGTTTCACCATGCTGTTTTTCACCATTTTCCATAGCATTCCAACCCAATGTTGTGTACGTTTGGAGGTGAAAGAGAGGGGAAGTGTGCTGCAGATCTTCTTCCAGCTGCAGAGTTGGTAGTTCAGGTGACTCTGGCTTCTGCAGCAGAGCTGGAATGACGTGATCCTCCTTGCAGTGGGAGTAGGGCACTTTCCAGTCACCTTCTGAAAAGTTCACAGTTACTCTAGCATGTAATTCACTGTATCTCTGGTAGATGGAGGCATGACCAAATCTGGCACCGGAGCTGGGAGCCACCACATTACATTCTATATCTGTATGCAATACCCATGGAAAGACCAGAAAAACAACAATAGCTCCAATTCAGTTTCTTAACAGCATTTCATTTTCCCATATCCAACTTTGGATGCATCTATCACTAGTCCAGTAAAAGGCTTTGTTGTCTTCTTGTATCCAAAGAGAAGTGTAGAAGAATGAGAGGCACACAGAGCTGAGATGGGATTTTTCCATGCCTCTTTCCACTGTACATGGTGGGAAGACAACATGAAAAATGTTATTGCAAAAGTTCCTCTGAGGAGTTAATATTGTAGCAATTCCAGAAAAGCTCAGAAAATTAGCTGCACTATATGTACACCTCTCTGGGGAGTTTGCTTGTGTGAGGATGTTTTATTTTGTAATTGGACAAACTGTTCTGCCATCAACTCCAAATGAAACTCATATCTGTGCTGAAGGACTTAGGGCTTAAATGAGGGATTTCATTGTTGCTTGTAGCATGAATGGAGCCAAATGTCACCTACAGCTTACAGGGCATAAAATTAGTTCCCTTATACCTACTGTAATTGTTCTTTGCCTACTGTGAGATGCATCTATAGAGTCTGAAGACAAGAATCTGTCATGTGGTTTTATTGTGTTGTTCTTGAGAATACCATGTTGATTCAGCAAGGTAATGCATGGTCTAAATATATGCCAGTAATTTTTGTTGTTGTGAAAATCAGCTTTAGATTTACGACAATGAACAACAATAATATAATTTAAGGTCAGTTTTCTAGTTCTGCATGCCTTTTTGCAAATAAAAAGAACGTTACAAGCTCTGAGTTTTTAGACCAGCCTTGATTTTTACATAAAAAATTTACATTCTGAGCTATCAGCTTCAGTTTCCCAATGTTAGTTCAGTGAATATGTTTCTTCTTCTTAACCCCGCACTATTCCTTTATGAATGTTGCATTCCTTGTACATCCCCTCTGAATTGTATCATAGTGCTAGTGATGTGTTTACCATAGATACTCAAATAACTCCTGCAAAACAAGTGATCTGCATTGTGTTTTCCCCCTTTTCTGCATTTAGCTAAAGACTGAAAGAGCACACATATAGCTCCTAGTAGCTCTATTGCAACTGGACATTGTTCAAAGCTCCTTGAAAGCCTTGAGCAAACATGTAAAAGTTACTGTGTAAAAGTTAATGGTTTTGATCTAAGGTTCAGTAGTACAAATCTGGAATATCTTCAGTGACCGCATGTCTGAATATGCATATTCATCCTCAGAACTTGGTTATAACTCAATGTGCCAATGTCCCATATATTCAACAGAAAACTTTTACAGCAAGGTGTGTCAGCAGTTTAACAGTGTGCAGGAAAGCAGAATTTAAGAGAGTTCTGCGTCAGGCTTTTCTCTCAAACCAGTTTTGCAGAAGTGCAAACGCATTGACTTATATGGAATTACATCTTATAAACTCTAAGGGTGGTTGGAGAATCAGAAAAATTACAGCCAGACAAAATCAAAGGACTTTTATAGAAGCAAATACATAATTTTTTAAAATGACATTTCTCATGCTCAGTAGGGTTAACAGCAATACTGCTGAGAAACTGTCAGGAACTGTTTCATGATCTCAGTGTTTGGGATGTAGATTTATGTCACTTTCAAAATGTGACACTCCGCCAAACACAGAGCCCTCTAATTCATCATTAGTTCAAGAACCAGCTCAGATAGACAAATAGGATAGTCCCAAATCTACTTCAAATTGTTTTTCTAAGGTGAAATCATAATGACAGCGGGTAAAATGGTGTTTTTTCTTCCAACTAGAGTCAAACAAAAAAAGAATCACTAACTCAAAGAATGGCGGTAGTTGGAAGGCATCTCTGGGGTTAATCCTGGTTGTTCCTCCCCAGGTGCAAGACTTTCCTTTTCCCTTCATTGATGTTCCTAGGATGTCTGTTGCCCATTTCTACTGACTGCTTAGGCCCCTCTGAATGGCAGCACAACTGTCCTCACCCATTGGTGATGGTGTGTGTTTTCCCATTCATGTATCCATGCTGACTGCTCCAAATCAATTTCTTGTCCTTCATATGTTTGAAAACAGCTTCCAGAAGAATTAGTTCCATCACTTTCTTAGGGATTGAGGTAAGGCTGACTAGCCTATACTTTCCCAGATTTTTCTTCTTGCTCTTCTTGAATATAGGAGTGACCTTTCCCTTCTCCTAGTCCTCAGTAAGCTCCTCCAGTCTCAATGATCTCTCAGTGATTATTGAGAGTAGCTTTGCAGTGACACTGAACAGATCCCTCAGCAATCATGGCTGAATTTCATCAAGTCTTATTGATGTTCAGTTTGCTTAAAAGTTCCTAAACTGATACTCTTCGATTCTCCAGTCCTCTTTCTATTACTCCAAAGTCACCTACTCCTCTTTTTCCACCTATTGTACACTTCCTTTTTACTTTTGAGTTTTGTCAGGAGCAGCTCATTCATTCAGTAGGTATCCTGCCACCTTTGCTTGATTTCTTACATGTTGGGATGGGCCAGTCCTGAGTTTGGAGGTGATCCATGAATATCAACTAACTCTCCTGAATAACTCCTCCCTCCAGGACTGTCTCCCATGGGGTTATTCCTGTCAGGACCCTGAACAGGCCCTTCTGCTCTCCTGAAGCACACAGTGGTGGTCCTAGGTTTTGCTTTTTTTTCTGTCCTCTCAGATCCATAATTCCTCCATCTCAAGGTCACTGCAGCCAGGGATGTCCCCAGCCTTCACACCCATGACCATTCTGAGATCCAGCAGAGTGCTTCGTCTCATCTGCTCCTTAATCCTCCGTGTGAGAAAGCTGTCATCAGTGAACTCCAAAAACCTGTATTGCTTGTGCCCTGCTGTGCTGTTCTTCCAACAGATCTCAGGATGGTTGAAGTCCCCACATGAGGCTTCTTTCAGTTGCCAGAAGAAAGCCTCACCTACTTCTTTCTGGCCAGGCAAACTGTAGAAGATACCCACCACAAAGTTACACACTTTGTTCGGCCCGTTAATCTTGACCCATAAATGCTTATCTGGCTTATCATCCCTCCCTAGACAGACATCCATGCTTTCCCTATTGCTCTGTCATGTACAGGGTGACATCCACTTCTTGCCATCCCACCTGAGCTTCCTAAAGAGTTTGCATCTGTCCAGTGCAGCATTCCAGCCATGAGACCTGTCCCACCATACCTCTGTGATCCTATTGAGGTTGTAGCCTCATAACTGCACACCAATCTCTAATTTCCCATTTTTCTCTCTTGTTGGATTTTAAGCTGCATGTAATTCAAATGTCTTATATTTGCAAATGATATTCATTTGGAGTTTGAAAGAGCAATATTTTATTATTAGTCCACATATGCATATGTTATGAGATGGTATTTTTATCATTAACATATCTAAAGGACAGAGAGCACAAATGGTTTTCTAAGTGATCTTATACATCAGCTTAAATGTACACCACCTTTCTCACAAGGCCACAGTGGTTTACTGTTTCTGTCAAAAGCAATCTGTCTGATCCTATACGTGTTGCATAGTGAGCAGTCCCTATAAAACTAACTTGACTTTCCCCCTTCCTCCTCTCATATTTTCTCAGTCAGATATTTTATTGTTTTTATTATTATTATTATTTTACAATAGCAATTTTATCTAACTCAGAGACCTCTCTGTCCCTACTACAGTTCATGGTCATTCAACAGAGTTAGAAACTTGTTTCCATCTGGAAACTCTTTGCTGTCATATGGGAAACACATTGGTGATGTCAGCCTTGTACTTAATGGAAAGAGATTCACAACACTCGAGTTGTCACTGCTCAGCCAAAAGTGGCCAAGAACTGAATGTGCATGAAGCTCGAAATATTTTCTCAGCCACTCAGAAGATCACCCTTGACTGAAGCTCCTTGGCAGGATGGGGTACTGCTCACCCTATTCTTGATCTATGGGTAAGCAAAGTGCTTCTGTTTCCAGACTCCCCTTCTAAGACATTTCCTGAGCACTAAAAATGTTTCAAAAATGTAAAAGAAAACAGTTACAGAAAAACGATATTAAAAGAAAATTCCAAACTGCAGTGAACGCCTGCAGCCAAATTTCTAAACTGGGCAGCAGAGTGAGAGGAAATGGTAACATATTTTTGCAGCATTTACACTTTTTATGCTATTGCTGGCACACATATTTTTGTGCCTGTAGTGAGAGCAAAATATTGGATCCGAAATCTACCCTGTAGATCCTAGAGCAGAATAATATTGAAGTTCAGGTCCACGGTGTAGGTCTGAAGATACAATTCTGCCCTTGGCTTGAACTGCCTGCACAGAGCTGTGAGGCATTTTTGGGAACACTGACAGTGGAGCCCAAAGGAGTAAGCAGGGGGCAGACAAGACCTTTCCTGAGCCCCTGGCCAGCAGGCTGCCCACAGCTGGTAGAGCTGGTAGCCCTGCACACACTGCCAGCCCAGCTCGCTCACTTGGGAACAGGAAGGGAAAGGACGCTGTTTGAGTCCTGGGGGAGACAGGCCAGGGCAGGTTAGGCAGGAAGCCCTTAGGAACCCAGCATTGTTGCTTAGCAGTGCTGAGAGAAAACACAATGGTTTGTTTGCTTGTTTTAAACATGAGCATGAGTACTCTCCATCCCTTTGAAACTGGTTTAGGAATGAATGAAATAGAGCATTAAGTGGCTGATACATAAATCAAACCATTACTGTAACTGTGGAATGATCAGTAGAGAAAAACAGTCTCTCTTTAGTTTGTTACTAGCCTGGAAAAAGCATTAATTAGCACTAATGAATCACCAGAGTTACGACGGAGCCAGGTTTCCAGCATTGCCAAAACACAAGCATGATTCAATTAATGCTGAAGGTTTTAGTACATGTGTTTTTATGGAACAGTCTTTTGACACTAGTGTCCTTTTAATAATGCTTTGCAAACTCTTCCAATACTATTGCGTGCAGACTAAGCTTCCCAATTGACTGCAAACAATGAAGAGTCACAAATGCATTTGTGACCTTCTTTTGGAAGAAATACTCATCTTGCTAATGTAACTATTATGTAAATTACTTAAAGTTAATGGTATTTTCTATTTAATCTGGATTTGCTGCTGTCAAAGTTGAAGACTGACTAGCACTAGAACTCAGATATTGGCAGAAAAGTTTATGTGTTATTTAATTTTTATTTAAAATTTTATTTAATTTTATCTAAAATTCTGAGAAATTGCTGTTGGTGTGTAAAGAAAATCTTATCAAACAACCTCCACAACAACTTGTGTTTTCATTGGTAATCTCTGCAATTCAGAGAGAGGGGCCAGATCGTGCAGTCTGGCTCAAGAGGGGATAATGTGGAATCACACTAAGGAGTAGTTAGAGACAATGTATTATTGTGGCCTAATGTCCTCTGAGCAGGGGGAAAGTCAGTTCAGATTTGCTTGCATGATGCAAACAGCCTAGTCCTCTTCAGGCAAAGTCTGAGCATACACCAAAGCGGTATGTATGCTGAAGCTGGATCATCAAGTGGCATGTTCTACAACTGTTAGTTCATTGCTGTCCTGGACTGGTTTATTCCTACACTGTATGATCTTCAGGCATGAGGTGACGCTGAACTGCTCAAGTTTTCAAATGCAACGCAAAGAGATTCACTGTCTCTGACAGATGAAACTTAAGGGAAACAAACCTTTCTGGTTAAAAGTGACCAAGGAAGTTAGCAACATACCCAAGCTCTATTTGACTGCTGTGTGTCAGGATCAGATCTAATGCCTCCCTGTTTATGAGACTTTTCCCCAACAATCCCTGCCTTTCAAAGAGACTCATAATTCCTTGTTTTGACAAAATATGCCACTTTGCTATCCCAAATCTTCTATACTACGTGAAGTGGAGACACATCACCAGTTCTCTAAGTATATGTACTCTTGACTTTATGCTAAACCAATATTCCACAAGCATGAACAATCTTTTTGTTTGCCACTCTTCTGTGGCACACCTTCCAGCCCCTGCACCTCCAGCTTGAAACTGCACTATTGGTACTTCCTCTAAGAGGAGTCTAAAAGGTTACCCTACCTCCTTGATGGCCAAAAAGAGCTCACTGGGCAGGAGGAAAGAAACAGGTCTAGCACCACATGAGCTTTGCCTTTGGCCCTAGTCAGAACACAGTCGAGGAAAGGGCATTTTACATTTTCTCTGGCAACCTCTGACATGGGTGTTTAGACAATAATCTAATATCACTGATAAGAGAATGTACAAGCAAAATTCCCTCATGCAGAGGTAGTCTAAACCAGAAACATGTATTTGAATCTCCTCATCTTTTATTTAGGGGAGTTTTGAAGAGTTCAGTAAAGCAGTGTGGTTGTAAGCAAAGTCATATTTGCAAAAGCTTGTAGTCATCTTGCCCATCTTCTCTTCTTTGCTGGCAAGACTGCCTGCTGAAAACCCTTTTTCTTAGGAATGGTCCAAGAATCACTCAGTGGGAGTGCACAGAGCTGTCAGCTCCTCCTATACCTCTAATACTGGTCTAGTTGTAATCTTTCCCACTATGAGCCAAAATTTCTCAGCACTTATGACCCAGATGTACACATTGATTTTGGTCTGAAAACTAAAACAGAAGGAATTAGGCCACCCAGCTCTGAGCTAAGGACAAACTTCCCAAGTTATGTGCTGTTCTTATAAGAAAAATATAGGTCTCAATTCCAGCTGGGAACATTTATGACAGACATTTGGTATGTCTGCACATTCTCACTGCAAGGGACAGATTGTTGAATTCTGCTTTTTGTTATATGTACGCAGCCCAAATGAAATCAGTAAATGATCACATCACCAGCTTCTCCAGTGAAATCTAGGTCTTTTATAAGCTTCAATAGCAGATCCTTTTTTCAGTCTACTGTCACATAAATAAAATAAGAAATTACATTTTAGAAGATAACAAAATAACTTTATAAACACTGTGTAAACCAAGAAAACATCAGTCAAAACTGGGAACCGCATGTCTTCCTTTAAAACCTGTTGGCATCGGTGCATTTGTGTCATAACTTTAATTGTATTTAGATGTTTAATTTGAGATACTTCATGTGAGGCTGAAACCTGAGAGAAGACCAAACTTGGTAAATGAGTTTTACTAAAGCAGTGATTTGCAGAACTCCAAGTCTAGCTAAAGCTCCCTGTATAAAAAATTCATGGGAACTACTGTTTTCTCCAAGTTCATCCTCTCTCTAACCTATGAGAGGTTACTTTCCGTAACTGATACAGATGGCTACAAGTAGGGATGTTACTGTTTTCCATTTGGATCACGGCACCACCTAGCACAGATTTATGTCAGTTTGGTGCTGAGAATCAAAGCCCTCCTATTCACCTCTGGGGGCAGCATGTAGAGTTATCAGAAATTAAGAGATTTGTTTTTTCTCTAAAATCCAGATTCTTGTTATGTTTTCAGATGCAGACAGCAGTTCTTCAGATCAAAAGGTGAATTTATAGTAGGATAGTACACACTACAGCCATCACATGCACTTCCAGTACAACGCCTCTTAACTGCGCTTCCTCTGGGCTATGGTCATAACTTCTCTCCTGTTCTTCAAATGCTCACTTGGCTGTTTTTTTTTTTCACTTCCAGCAGGAGTGAGGAGCATGGCTGAGAAACATTTAACTCTAATTAGGGCTGTATCTGTGTATTTATGATATAACTGTTTATGAAGATCACGTGGCAAATATCATCAGTGCTGAATCTTTTGGATGATGTTATCATGCCTTTTTCAAATCCAAATGCAGCAGTCAAAGAATTTCCCCTTGAGGGCCATGTCTTTATTTTGTCTCGCATTTCCTTAGGGATTTACCCAGCTTGAGCCAGGCTTTGAAGCACATGTGAGTGAAATATCCCTGTGATCACAAAAGGGAATGATTACATTTGGAAGAACAGTGTGAAATATGGGGAAAAGGGCAATGCAATGATGACAGTTTCTATAATGTGATACCTTTATTCTCTCTTTACATTTTTACTGCAGTAAAGATAAGATGAAAAATGAAACTCCAGATTCAAACCCAAAGCAACAGAATCAAGAATCCCATCTCATCCTCAATCTAGGGGAGTAGTCAGCATTGCAGTGCCCATGTACAGAGGTTCCAAATACAAATTTTGATCTAAGAGCTGCTAAAAGGAAGGGATGGGTTGTAACCTCTCTCCAAGATAGAAGACCACACTGATTTCAGTTACAACACTTATGTATACAATAACTGCACTGAAATCCACAGAGTTGCTCAAGATTTACAAGCAATATAACAAACATCTGAACACAAGACACAAAGTTCATTGCCCTTTTAAACAAAACTAAACATATCTAAGAATCTATGCATAAAATTGTCTTGAAATATTTGAAGCTATGTAAAACCTGCAGTGCTGTGTTGTTACAGAAAAGACTATTGTACTTTTAAGTGAACTTGTAATATTGCCCAGGTCTGTCTGAGTGTAGAGAATCTATACTCCTGCTCTGCTATATTTAAAGATTAATGATTTTGTAGTTCTATATATAAACTTAAAAACTTGGCAAATAAATCTTTATGCAGGCCTAGGAAACACTCATTTGCCAGTTGTTGAAATCTTTGCTGCTTGCAGCAGTTATCTTAGTGGAAATTTGTGGTTTAAAGACTTTGTTTGAAATACTCTTCTTCCAGGAAGGAAGGGTCACTCCAGGAAAAGCACTATGTTAACAGGCATTTCTGCCATGTCTTCTAGTTTTTTACTGCAACCAAACATTTCAAAACAAGATGCTGTGTGTCATGCGTCCAGGTACCATGATACTCATGAAAATAGCATCTGAAGGACCAGCACTTCTTCATGAGGGCATATGTAATGTATAAAAGCAGTAAGCTTTTGCTTTTCATAACTTGGTTAAACTCCAGAAAGGCCAATAGTTGTGTTAGTATTTTGAAAAGCAAAGTTATAACAAAATGACCTAAACAGTGTTTGTCACTTTTTCTTGCAACTCTCTGATGCCTGGCAATATACTGTAACTATGTGCCATAGCCAAATCTACTGAACTGAGTACTTCGTGAGTTCCAAATGAGGAAAAATGCACCATAACGTTTTTACATATGCTAACTGACTGTAAATGCGATTGAATATGTGGGATTTCCTCCAGCTTTGTTCTTTGGTGGATTGCTATTAGCCTACATTTGAAATCTCTGTTGGCCACACATTTCACATTGTTCTTCCAAATGTAATCATTTCTTTCTTTTATCTGATCTCTGACAGCCTCTCTATTTTCATCAATATTTGACAGCAATTCCCAAAGATACAATATAGTCTACTCTAATATCCTTGTGCATACTCTTCTCCCTTTGAAATCCAATACCTAAGTAGTGAAATAATTTATTGTGCCTTATTTAGAATTTTATTTTTTGCATGTGTTTTGATACTGTCCCTTTGAAACAAAAGTTATTTGGAAATTTAAACCAACTGTTCTCAAAAAATAGTTATGAAATATTGTTCAGAATTTCTACCTCCTCTCCCTTTTCAAAGATGTGACTTTTATCTTGTTTATATTTTATAAATATTGCTCTGATATTTATTTTCATGTATTACACGGCAAACCATAATTTTATCATAGTGCACAAAAGTCAATTTACACCAGCCACATATAAACAAATTAAAAAAAAAAAAAAAGCCCTACACAGACCACTGCCATCCAAAAATCAATGGAGCTTTTACAGTAAAGCACCAAACAGCACTGAATTTGGCTTATATGACATTTTCTGGCAACAAAAACACACCATATGTGAAAAAGAGAAATAAGTATTCTGAATAAGCATGGACAAAATCATTATCCCTAAATACACAAATTTAACAGTGAAGAACATGGGTTTTCAAACAACCAATAGGGAACTGGTTTATTTTTTCATGCCAGTATGAAAGACAGGCATTAATCAAATGCAATTTAACAGCTTCTGCACAATGATAAAATAGTTAAAATATCAGATTAAAATGTATAATAAGTTATTTAGAAATGTAATGATATTTCTTGAAATTAGAGTTTTAGTACAGGAATCTGGTCGCCTTCTATGGCGGAGCAACGGCATCTATGGACAAAGGAAAGGAAACTGGAGTCATCAGCCTCGACTTGCGCAAGACCTTTGACATGATCCCCTACCACGTCCTTATCTCTAAATTGCAGAGACATGGATTTGAATGGTGGACTGTTTAGTGGATAAATAATTGGTTGGATGGCCCCAGCCAGTGGGTTGTGGCCAATGGCTCTATGTCCAGGCAGAGGCCCTTCATGAATGGTATCCCCCAGGGGTTCATTTTGGGACCAGTACTCTTCAACAGTTTTATCAATGACATAGATACTGATGGAGTGCACCCTCAGCAGGTTTGCTGATGACACCAAGCTAAATGGTGCAGTTGACACAAAAGAAGGAGGGGACACCATCTGGAGGGACCTGGCCACATTCAAAAAGTGGGTACGTGAGAATCTAATGAGTTTTAACAAGGCCAAGTGCAAGGTGTTGTTCTTAAGTTGGGGTAATCCCAGATATGAGTACAGACTGGGAGAAGAACTCATTGAGAACAGACCTGTGGAGAAGGACTTGGGGGTCCTGATGGACTAAAAGCTGGACATGAGCCAGCAGTGTGCACTGCAGCCTGGAAGGCCAACAGTATCCTGGGATGCATCAGAAGAGGGGTTTAGGCAGAGAAAGGGAGGGGGTTGTCCCTCTCTGCTCTGCCCTTGTGAGGCCCCAGTTAGAGTACTGTATACAGGCCTGGTGCCTCCTGCAGAAGAAAGACACTGTAGTGAGAAAATGAGCAAAATAATTAGCTAGATGCTACGATTGTTAATGATAAAAAAATACACTTTTCAGTTGTGGAGGAAGACCAGGAATGAAATAGTGCTAATATGTTAACCAGATCAGACTAAATTTAAATAAAAATAATATATCACTCTATAAAAAAAAGCGAAAGTGCTTTGCTGTAGTCCAGAAATACAGAAAACATACCTGGCATGGTTGAATATCTCACCATTTTGCACAGAGAAAAACAGATACTTCTCTTGGGAATTATTAATAAGAATTTTTGATAAAATAAATCTTCAGAGAAGAATGTCATTATCATGTAAAGCTAAATATGTTTAGACATGAATTGTCACGTTTTTTTTTTCTGCAAAGAGCAAAATAAGGCCTTTCAGTAATGGTGAAAACTTTTCCTGTTGAAATAGTTTTGTTGCTATTTGTATTAAAAACCAAAAAGTTAAAAGTGGGGAACCTTTAACCAGAATTTTTATCTAAATAATATGTTGCATCTGACTTACATTTTTGGAATTTGTGTTTCACACAAGTTTTGAAGCCTTCTTCCCTTCAAATCAGCAGAATTTCCTAGCAAATGAGTGTCCACTTCCTGCCTACTGAATTATGAATTTGTATTGTTCCTGAGCTTAAATCCTAGTCCTGCTCAGAAAAGAATTTCACCCTTAGACAGCAAAGAAAAATTAACTTCCATTTTTTCCTGAATATTTCAGACAAGAATGAAAAATGCCTTGCTGCATTGCAAAAGTGTTAAGCTGTGCTTTTTTGCCAGCTTTGTGGCAATCAGAGTTTTTCAGAGCTCTGATCCTCAGTGACTCCTTTGGTCCTGGGCACCTGAACACATGGCTGCTCTGCATTGGATGTGTGTGCTGGCTGCTTGGGATAGGAAGGATGATTTTGATTTTCTACAAAGAAACTTATATTTCCCAACGCTTCCAAGCTCCCCACGTCCTGCAAGTGCAGTTCTTCCCCACGTGCCCCTCCTCAAACTTGACTAACACTAAGTGCTCTACTTTGAAGCAGTTAACCCATTTCACCTGTTCCTATGTGGTATAACTTCTGCTCTGTCCCTCTGAGGCCCACCAATCAACAGAGCTGGAATCAGATGAAAAGAGCTCTTCCTGGAAAGGAAAAACTACTGCATCTGCAGTTCTGTACATGTAAGGAGAAATGAGATAGTGCCCATGGAGTTACCCACCATGAATCTGAGCTGCAAATAGTTTGGTAGCTTGAGCTTTGACATTCTCCATGTGTATTGTTTCCATGAATGCCAAATATTCACACAACGTTACCTAAACTGAGGGAATGTTGCCTCAGTGTTAGTCTGGGTTTGTTACTGAGATGCATCTTTGTTTACTGTGATTCTTTGCAGGCAGAGAGAATTAAATATTCTCAAACCATTTTTTTTTTTTCAATTCTGGTTATGGAGCTCCTCTGTGAAGACAGAAGGAAGATTTTCAAAAGGTTTCGTGAAATTCTAACTTCTGTAATAATTCCTTTATAGGGTCAGTTTGTTCAATGAAAGCTGTAAAAAATGTCTTAAGAGTTG
The DNA here is from genome assembly GCF_002078875.1 of Numida meleagris. Lineage (NCBI taxonomy): Eukaryota > Metazoa > Chordata > Aves > Galliformes > Numididae > Numida > Numida meleagris. The sequence continues at coordinate 19,008,567 of NC_034411.1, forward strand.
AATGATCAATTTATGTTATCAAGTGTCATTCAGGCTGACTAAACTTCCTAGTATTAGGACAAAAGGAAGCAGGTCTTTGTGGGCAAAATTTAAAAATTTGGTCTGGGTATAGTCTAGGAGATAGTTGCCTTCCCTTCACTCACACTGAATTTTTCAGGGTGATGGGAACGAGTAAAAAGACTCAGTCATTTATTCTCTCTGTTCTTTCTACTCTTCATTGGTCCCCTTTTTCTTACGTAATGGACACTATTGATCCTCTCAAACATTTGCAATGTTTGGGACAGTCCATGTTTGTACGTTTGAACCAATACTCATGAAAGTTACCATTTCTTCAAGAATTACATATTTCCTCTCTCCCAGAGCTAAGGCATCACATACATTCACATAATTTCTAGTCTATTTTTATGTACAGTGATCTCAAGTGGCAGAAATAAGATATTGTTTGTTGACTGATGTGTTGAGGCACTTGATGAATTCTGGCGTCAAAGCAGGGTGAGACATCATACATTTGATCATACCATAGCAGCAGATCAGATTTTATAGGATTCTAAAAGTTGGCTCTCAATTGTTCTACCAGAAGTTTCCAGGGCTTGAGTTCTAGCACTATCTCCTTTGCACACTTAGCTCAGCACTACAAAGATAAAGCTTCATTATAACGTATGGTATCTCATAATACACCAAGCATCAGAAGTGCTCAGAATTTCCAGCTGAAGAACAAAGTAAATTATTACCTCCTAAAATGTAAAAGCATACCATTCACTTTAAGTACATCATTATATTAAGCAAACAAATGAACAAAGTACTTTTCCTACATTTTTCCTTTAGGGAGATAATGGAATAAAAAATGAAACGTGTGTGGTAGATATCACATTGTGAATATCACTTAACACTCTGTGAAATAGGAAAAGGCACTCATGAGCTACAGTTAATGGTCTCAGTGAAATAAAATAGGAGAAAACATTTGGGATTAGAGTTGGACAGATGTGTTCAAAATTTTTCAAAGAACGAAAGGAATATGTATAATTCCCAGCTCCCTGAATCTCAAGATGATGTAAATTAACAAAGTTTGGGGACTGAGTGTATGGAAACAGGGATAATGGAAAATAAAGTACTATATGGGAGAAATGAATGCTGGAATGAGACTGGCATTGCTGGCAGAACCAAAGTTATTGGTCATGAAAAGGGATAAATGAAAAGAGTCTTCTAAGAAAGCATTGCAGCGTTTATTCACTTGTCCTTGCTGGCTGATTCAGAATGAAGAAACACAAAAGTGATTGAAAATAAAAGAATAAACATTCCAAATATGAAAGCACATTTTGAGCATCTTAGAGTAAATTCTCATTTGAGATTCAGGTTTGTTCATCCCGTGGCTGAATGGGTTTGCCCACCCTTAATTTGCATCACATTTTACTGGTTGTGTCTAATGGAAATTCTGAATTACTTATTGCATAACCTGACTGCCATAAACAAAGCCCAGAAAAAAAAAGTAAAATCTCTAAAAAAATTGTTTTCTTTGCATCAGGATTTGAATGTTAACTATGCAGTATTCAAGAAATTAAAATAAGCATGGCATTATTTGGGCTGGTGTTTGATATGCACACTCATTTAGTGATGCATTTCTTCTTGGAATGGAAGGCTTCTGTAGCACCAAATAAATCTGAGGTCTTGAGCTTATCTTTTATATCTTTTTAATGAATTCACTGCACAGCAAATTTCAAAGCTCACAATAAGATCAAAAACTTCAGAAGCATATTCTTTTGTTATTTTTTAAGCTCATACTCAGACACTAAACTATTTACGACATCTTTTTGGAATGGAAATGTTGCATATCTCTATAAAAGTATTGATTTTTTTTTTATTCTAATTCCAAAAGATAGAGGACTAGTCCAGAAGAGGATTGTATGTGAGGAGATACAAACACACAAGAAAAGTCGTTCCAAAGATATTAAAAAAATTCTTCGAGCGTGGTGACGGTGTCAAGCAGCTGAGCACTGAGTATGTTCTTTTCTATTTTGTTTACATGAAAATAAGTAAAAACCACAAAGTATTCCATTCCAATTAGCAAGCTAGTTAAAGTGGAATTGATTCATAGTTTCACACTATGTTGTGAATGAAGTATTTGCATGTGGATGTTTGTTGTGCTGTAGGCAAAGCTTTCTTGTGGAAGCTCACAGAAAGCCCAAGACAAAGTCATGTTGTGAAGTCCTCCTAGACTTCTCCCTTTTTCTCTACCCTGGGATATGGAGTTGTGCTGAACTTCTGTTTCTAAGGACTATCAGAAATCTTTAGGCTAATAAAATTTTTCAGTCAGGAAACGCAAGATTTTTGTTCTTCTGTTTTTTTTCCCCCTCTGTACTACAATCAGCAAAATCATAACCATTTCAAGCTTCATGTAAGCTTGAGAAATGCTTAAAGTGCATAAAGTAGAAAGATGAAAGTTTTTAAATAGTTGAGATATTTCTTTTTTTTAATTAGAGAAGCTTATGGGGCTGTTCTAGGGATATCAGGACAAATAAAGAGATTAAAAAAAACCAAAGACAGTACGGGCATCTGCAGAAGACATTCATAGAAGAAGAATGTGTCTTATGGAGAAGATTTTCATTCAGGATTAGACACTTACAAAAGAACTGGGTCTCTGCCAAAGCAGCTTGCATATGTTTCCCAGACCTTGCAAAAGGCACACTCTTACCCTACATCAGTTTCTCAGGAAATAAAGCATTCAAGGTCTGCTTCTACAGATTATCAGTGCTCTCTGACTGAGGCGTTGAAGATAAATGTGTTTGAGGCAACTGGAAACACCTCAAAAAACTTTATATGGTTCAACACAAACCCTGAGCCCAGATAGCTGGTGTAAATCGGTGTAGCTCTACTGGTTTTATGGGTACTGTTGATTTACACCAGATGAGCATTTGACCTCTTGTTCTCTGCCAAGCAGACTCATTAGATATAATCTCTGACAAAAACTAGCATTGTTATTTAGGGAAACGGTGGAATAAACCCATGCAAACAAGATAAATGTCTCATTGTATTGAACCTACTCATTGTGAAGGTAAGTCAAATATCATGCCACTTTCTTCTACAGCCTCAGCAAAATGTGGGAGAGTGAGTCAAAGCAAAATCAAATCCACAGCCAGGTCTCCTCCAGCACAGAGTTTGCTCACAGGATCTCACGAATAACATGACAAAACATATACTGTCACTGGTCACATAGTGAAACATGATGTGTTTTCTTTAAATGGATTGATAAATTAAACATTTAATGTATCTGCCTCTCTTATAAAATGGAGCTTCCTGACCTGTCCATTGAAAAGTACCTGACTCTCACACATCATCCATCTTTCTGTGAACAAAGTGACTCCAGTTTCTGAGCAACTTGGATAAATGTCTTAAACATTTTGTGGAGTGGAATCTTGGCTTTTTGTCCACAAAGTGACCAGGCACTGCTAGAAACCACAGTAGCAGCAAAATTTTAATCATATAGCCCTCAAGGAGAGCTCACAGCCTCTGTACCTAGCTGAGGGCACATGTATGCAGCACTGAGGAATGAGGCATAGAGGCTGCAAGATGGCATTACAAAGAAACAAGGGTCACCAGCCCTGGATGTTTGGTGTTCAAACACTGATGTCCTGATCCGAGGATTTGTCTCCAGTTGGTCACACTCTGCTCGACAGCTTGACTAACACAGCTCGCAATTCTACATTGTCTTTTTTGGTGTGATGCGGACAAACAACATTTTTGGCTCCACAAGTTATTTCCATAACTCCAGCTTAATGAGGCAATAAGGAAAACACCTCAGCTTCCTATTCCAATGAAAATCAGAACAGATTTTTACCCACCTCTCCGAAACCATTTGAAGAGCAGTCCAGCAAAAGTCCGGATCCACCTATTTCAGGCTAGGATGATATAGGGGTAGATGAGCATAAAGCAGGGTTGGATCCTGGGAAAGGAAAGCAGAAAGAGAAGTGGAAATGTAAATGCCTGAACTGCAAGGTCCTCAACATCTTGCTCAGCTTATGCCCTGTGTGACCAGTGCTATAACAGTGCTTCAGGAAACAAGGAATTGTGGTGATTTTTTTTATCTAAAGGAAATAGCATGGGACATTTTAGAGATATACAACCTTTCTTAGCTGCTCACAGAGGAAATGGCTCCTAAGGATCCCTTATCTTAAATAGGTGACGATGGGAGAGAAACAGAACAGCTGTTTAGAAGCTGACTTGAAAGAAAACAGAAAGGATTGTGTTCTTCGATGCAGTCCTGCTGCTTTAAAAAACTTTTATAGGCAATTAAAAGCGAAGTAATGATAATAGTCTGACAAAATCCTCCCTTATCTTTGCTCCCTGACTTTACCTGTCATTGCAGGAAGACCAGTTCACAGCTTGACTGTGTCTTCGTTTGCAGAATATGAATCACTATTCTCCAAAGGGGTATTATTTACTTAAAAGTGATTAACAGGGATAAGAAGGGTCAGGGTGTTCCACTTTGTGCTGTTAGACGAACTAAGTTGATGATAGGCATAATGCAATGGGTCTGGGAGAACTGTACTATGAGCCAAAATGATCCCATGCATTATCAGATCTTACCTACCCTTGTTTAAACTAAACAAAATTGTCAGCTACTCAGTTACATTTTCCATACGGTGCAGTATCTTCTGAGCAGCAACTTGAATCAATCTCGGTGAAGTAATATTTTGGGTTATTTTCCTGCTATTCATATTTCTTTCAACATTGAACATGGAGAGCAGTAATAGAAACCCAAGGAGACCATGTGCTTTAATTAGTCTGCTCATGTAACTATTGTTATTATTAATGGAAGGCTCATGTGATATCCAGTGGAAAAAACCACCTTTGAAAGACCATTTCGTTTTAAGAAGGCAAACAAATTACGTCATTTAATTTGGAAAGGATAAAGCAGATAGATCTGATTCTCCAGCCACCCGTGTCATTTTTCTACCGGAGTAACACAGCTGATGTTAGTAGAACTTTCCCTAATTTACACCAGGATGAAGAACAGAGCAGGGGAACAGACACAGGGTACGGACTTATGCAAGTCTTTCAAAATCAGTTCTGAACTGGAAGGGCGATCAGAATTTGGAAGCCAACTCTGTAAGACTTTCTAAGGACACGCAGTGTGAGTGCATATGCTCAGCCCATCTAGGGTGCCTATTTGCTGGAAGAAAGACAGGAGAGAAAGTAACAGAAGAAGAGTGAAAAAAAGTTTAGATCTGGAAGGGATGGGATGTGAAACATGTCACAAGATGACACAGTGGGATGATAGATTGGATGAACAATGAAGAAAGAAACATAGGAAATAATGAGTTGGGGGCCCACATTTTTGGTTGGCGGGAGCTTATCCTTTATTCTCTTCCTTCCAGCCTCCTTCCCAAACTCTGCAGGACAATATCCTGATTTCAGTACAACTCCCCAAAAACCTGGAAGCATCACTGGAAAACCAGATCATTTTATCCCCTCACATGGGAACTGGCTGAAATAAAAAGTACAGCAAGCCATTCTCCAATGACTTGTGATGTGAGAACAGGGAGTATGGGGAATGGGCAATAGTGATGGATTCATTCCTTGGCAGATCTTCTTGGCCATTTCCTTCCACACTCTACAACCCTGGGGAATTTGACAGCTCAGCTACTCCAAGCCTCTGGAAGTTTTGTTGGAGCAGAAAAAGTTACGCCAATTTCTGTTCTTTGCTATACCAACAACTGTATATGTTTTCATCCACAGCTGATTTTGATCCAGAGGGTCGTCTTCTTCTAAATTATCTCCTCAAAATATATTTATTCTCCTCATGGATTTTAAAGATACTGTATACTAATTCCATGGTGATTCCCATTCATGAAATTTTTCAGTACATTTTCATCTTTATCTATACTTTTTTGTCAGAAACTCCACAGTTTGTACAGGAAGACCTCTGCTAGGTCGCTGAGGAAATCCTGCTCATTATGTTTGGTTGTCCATAGTGTGAGAACACCACCTCAGAAGCACCTCTACTGCCTGTTTCCCCACCCCTCCAAGGTAAAGGGACTTCCCTTCCTGATCCTATTCAGTTAATCATGTTATCAATTAAGCCAGAAATGTTAACGCTCTTTGAATAGATCATTTCCTTTAACTGGAAAGAGTTTCTCTTGTGCAATTAACAGTACAGGAAACAGTTTTGCATTGATACGGTTATTTATTATTTCCTATTAGTGAGCAACATATCCTGTGATAACTTTCATAATTAGTAGGTCAAGTGTAAATGTCATCAGAATGCATGTCATAGCCTTTTAATTTTGGAGGGAAATACTAAATACAGAAATAGTTTAAAGTTGACTGCCCTTGCCTCCAAACCTCCTTTTGCACTTTATTTGCCTGTGCTATAGCAGTCTTCTTTAAGTATAAAATAAGAGCAGAAGTGCATTTATCTTGTGTTTCTACTAGAATTCTCCAAGTTGGGATGCACAGTGTTGGAAATAGCCCTCTGTCACTTTTCATTGTCAAAGGGACAGACACAAGGAAGGAGGCCAGGGGTATATAATCCTTCCTTGAAATACAAGACTAATTACTACCTATATTCAGTACCTGAAGGGGGCCTACAGGAAAGCTGGGGAGGGACTTTTTGTAATGGCATGTAGCAACAGGACAAGGGAAAATAGCTTTAAACTGGAAGAGGGTAGATTTAGACTAGATATTAGGAAGAAATTCTTTACTGTGGGGATGGTGAGACATTGGAACATGTTCCCCCGAGAGGCTGTGGATGCCCCCTCCCTGGAAGCGTTCCAGGCCAGGCTGGATGGGGCTGTGAGCAACCTGGTCTAGGGGGAGGTGCCCCTGCCTATAGCAGGGGGTTGGAACTAGGTGACCTTAAAGGGCCCTTCCAACTCAAACCATACTGTGATTCTGTGACAATGCTAATACTGGTTTATATTAAAAAATCCAAACTAATTAATCCTTTAGGTCAAAGGAAGACAGGATTCATGACAAAATGTAGTTGGACATATTGGACTCTGCAGCACAGCACTACATGCAGTAGAAATAGTATTGAGATGTGGGTTCTATTTAAAAGTGATAAACGAGAAACAAATAGATTGTTTTCCTGGAATTTTCAGGCACTTATTTTTTGTTTTGGAAAGTTGTAATTAAAGCTGCACACATAAGATATTTGTGGTCAATGAATTCAGCACTCTATCTTCAGAGCAAATCTCTGGATTCCAGTTCTATACAAAGAGAATGGAATACAGTTTCTTGGAAACACTTTAAAAAATAGCTCTCTTTTCTCAATATTCTCTGCTGAAAAGCCTTCATTTTTCAACCAGCTCTACTCCTGCTCAGTTTAGTGGAGGGGACCCCTAACACTGGATTCATTTCACCTTGGGACTGGAAATGTGTTTGCTTCAGTGGGTCCAGTTCATGTGAGATGAGACACCTTGGGTTGTACCGGTATCACTTTGGACCATGCTGTGGGACCAGTCTGTGGATTGACTGCGTCTTCCTGTATGTACACACAGCCATTTCACATTTTTTATAGAATTTTTCCTCCAGCCTTTGTTAATTTGTGTTAATTTTCTCTGAAATCTTTGAGCACAATTATGTCAAATGCTGACTGTAGGATTCTAGGTATTATGCCATTGTTGGTATTTTGCCATTTAAAGAAAGAAAGTTTCCTTTTTTTTGGACTGTGACATGAATTGTCTGTAAATGCATCCCATATTTGCATGAGGCTTTTTGCCATTTTAGCAAATGGAAAGTTCATATCTAATTTAACATCCATTAGGTCTCACTCAGTGCCATTGCTTTCCAAGTATCTCCCTCCTATGAAATTAGTACAGACTCCCCCCACAGCGCACGCAGCATCACATCCAATCAACCAGCCCTTCTCCCACTTAAATCCTATGGGGCATGTCTTTAAAGACACTCAAGCAAAACCTGGAATTCAGTGTGAAACCCAAACGTGCTCTGCTGTCCCGATGCTGGCGCTGGATCGCTGACGGCTGGTGAGCGCAGGCTGTGCTGGAACCGGCCGCGGGTACATAGAGCTCTGCTGCAATCACTGGCTCTGTACTGGTTGAGGAGCATGCCAGGATTGACACTAGAGTTTCTCAGTGCAAGGAGCAGCGATCCCTATCCTTGTGAGCGCGCACAGTGCATGCAACAAGAAATATGTAACGCTGCTCCTGGCTTTCCTGCTCAGGCCAAGGCAGAAGTGGATTTTTTCCACTTCCTTGCATAGTGCAACTGCTCCGTTAAATCAATAATCCGACCCTTAATGCTGCAGATGACAGAGGAGGCCTTTGAAACTTGAGTGAACAAATGACTTCAGCACACGGTGAACTCTCGGCACACACATACTCCTCTCTCCATCATTTTTTACCCCCCTTACATGTGCTGCTCAATCAGAGGCCAGTGCATGGGCAGCCAACGGGAGCTTGCTGGTGACTGGCTGGCTTTGTGCAGATGCACTTTTAATTCCATCCTGTCCCTGCCTTCATTAGGCTGCTGAGCTCTGGCTGAGGCTGGGAGCTTCCAGGGGCTGCCCAGGGCTGACGCACTTCACTGAACCCAGAATAGTGGGGAATGTGCTCACCACAGGAGGAGGTTTTTAACACAGAATAGGAGAGGAAATCAGCATTGTGCAAGTAATAGGAGAAAAGGAAGGGGAAAAAAAATCACATTGACCATGCACCAAGGGGCGAATGACCCTGTGGAATAAGGCTCCTTTTTCTTTTGCCCAATTGTAAGCCACAATCAAACGAGAGATGCTTGCAGAAGACTTTGTGGAGGAGAAATAATGAAAAATGATTTATTTTTAAGGTTTAGAAATAGATTCTGAAATCCAGGTAGGGCCACATTAGATACTGGGATGTTACTTAATTTGCCAGTTTCCAGAAAAATCCTACATTCTGCTACTGCAGTACTACTTTATTTCTTTATTTTCTTTAGAACCCAGTACTGAAAGAACTGAACCAGCAAGCCAAGCTACCCAAGAGGTGCCTAATGGCAAACTCAGGTGATAAAAACCCTAAAAATCCTGTCCCTGGAGCAGAAAGCCACAGCACTGGTGCTGCACCCTTAACCCAAGGGCTCTCCCTACCTTGTTTTCTACAGCGTATGTGAAAAGCAAGGCTTAAAGATGTCTAACTGCATTACCGGGGCTGCAAGATGCGCAGTTCAGAATTTCAGTCCTGGTTTTAAACACCGAATTGTGGTATGAAAAAATCATCATTGAACTTATCTCCCTAATTCGTAGTTTGGGACGGTCTTGATTTACCGTTGCTGGGACATACATGTTGTAAGAACTCACAGTTTAACGGAAGGACAGAGAATCTGATGATGAGGGTTACTTGCACATTTCTAATCCAGTCTGGATGTAAACTTCCCCTGCATCCAGGGACTTATGGGGTCCAGGATTTTTCTCCCAGCCCATCTCTACATTTTTTTTTTTTTCCAAACGAGTGTTATTTTTTGAAATATGACACTCTGCAAATGAAAGTGAAGCCATACTTGAATGTCAAGAAATGCATGGAGAACATCAGTAATGTAGAGAATATATACTCAGGGAATAAGCTTCAGCAGGAATGCTAATTTAGTTACAGTTTTTAAAGCTGACTGCAAACAGCTGGGTAGCATTAACCATATTAAAGAAACAAGAAAGGTGGAGTAAAATCTAGGGGACTAAGGTATGACAGTGCCAAATGTATGGAAAAGATTTGGAATATGTGAAATGTACTGCTGTTGGACCCACACTATGTAATAATGGTGTTGTGGTGTGCAGATATCTCTGGGACTTCCCAGCACACTAAAAGATTTGTAGAGCGATGTCTGTGGCTTGTGGCAGGCCGCTCTCTTGATAACATGACAGTAAAACAGGAATACAAGTTAAAATAGGATGTGTTGTGAACTTTTATAAAGGCTCTGGTCCTACCAGAGGTATCCTGACTTCCTTGCATTCCCCTTTCACACGCATGCTGCTCTGCTCCACAGCTCCTTACAATGCCTGCCAAGCCAAAGCAGGGAGATTAGTTTTAAGCTACATCTGCTCCAGCTGCACAACACTTACTTCGCACTTCACATTTTCCAAGAGCTATGCAAACGTTCGCTAATTAGGCTGAACCTCAGCAACATCATTGTCACAGCGGTAAGAGCTTTTGTCTTTGCTTTATATGAGTAGATGGGGTCAAACAGAGCTCCAGGAGCAGACTGCAAAACCATACATATATAGTCCCACATCCAAGCTGCTTCCATATTTCAAGTGCGAGTTGTGTGGACTGCAATGCTAAGCAGAAGCACTTTGTAAGGAGCCGGTTCCTAGTGTGAGATGTTCAAAACATGGCCCTTTGTGACTTGCCCAAGACCACACAACGAGCTGGAAACAGAGCTGGGATTTCACTTCCTCTATCTCTGATTTTCTCACGGTTGTGGTTTCATTGCAAAACCTCTGCACTGCTATTGTATTTTTTGTATTGCTTGATGTCTTTATACCTTATGGCAGATTTATTTGTCTCCTTCCTCTTAAAGATGGGCCTGAAATGGAACAGAAGATGCTATCTGGGAACACTGAGGGTGTGTGCAGAACTTCACCAGTTGGCCACATATATACTGCTGGTAATGCAGAATGGTTGGTGCAGTACCCTGCTAGAGGTGACCAAAGCCATTTTTCTTTAGAGCTACACAATTAATGTGATGGTATTTACTGATGTTTATCTGCTGACATTGATGCATTTATGTTCCCATGTTTATTCTAATTGTGTTTTTCACTCATTTCTTTACAAAAGAAATGACATTTTAGGGAACAACTTGTTAGGGAAAAAAACAATTCTGCACAGAGTGGCACAGTTTGTTAGATGGTTTTTCCAGTGCTCTCCAGTATAATGGTTTATACAACTCACGAAGAACTTCACATTTGTAAGCATGCAGTCAGACAAAGTAATGCAGATGAAGAGCTGCTAGCGCCCCTTGCTAGAAGCTGCTATACTGTTGGATTAAATAATGATTTAGGAGTTTCTCTTGTCTCTGGACTGATCCCGTACATTTCAGGTCTGTTTTAATTGAAGAAGAAAAAAAAGGCAAAGTGTGATAATTTTCATGTTATCCTTTGAAGCGGTCTTATTTCACAGACCAGAGCTAGAGAGCCCTGGCAGGGCTGGCCAGCCACAGCTCCGGGATGGCACTTGCTGTGCCTGGGTCAACAGTAGCACTCCTAGTTGCCCAAACTGCATTGCTGAGTGTAAAATTCTTATTAAAGTTTGGTTTGGATTTTACTTTTGGAGAACAGTTGAAAATTCAGACTCTAAAATTAGTTTTTAGCAGTATTCCTGTTTATAAAGTTCATTCACTAGTGTGTTTATGGAAAGTGAGCCCAGAAGGGAAGGAATGCTTAAAAAGTACATTCATTTGAAAATTTAAATAAATATACTTGCTTTGAATCAGAGGCTTTTTTTTCAACCCTTCTGTGCTCTTTGTCCAGTTTGTTAGTACTTTTGTTGTCCAGCAAAGCAGAGCCACTGTGCTGAGTTTTCCTCTCCTCACCACCATACAGCATGCGTTAGTGAAGCCTTGTGCCTGCTGTGTGTGGGAGCTCTTGGTCTTGTAAGCATGGGAAATCACTGTATTTAGAGAAAACCCACAACATCTACAACCCCCAAAACCCTGAGAGTCGCCCTCCATTTTGGGAAGACAAGACGCAAGAACAGCTGGGAGCTGTTCCCAGTGCACTGACAGTATTGATAACATCAAATTAAAAAAAAAAATTAATCAAGCCTTCACAAGACTGGCTTAAAATAATGAGATTTTAAGCTGACACATTGCATTTGTCTTCTAGATTTCGAAACAGACTTGGTGAATAAAAATCAGTTTATGGGATTACCTTTTGTGTTTCCTTTAATGTTTCTGTTCCTTGCTGTCAGTCACCTTCACCCTCATTCTGCACCTTGGGTAGAGTGCAGACACACAGCCGTCACTGTCAACACAAGGGAGAAGGCAGAAATGTGTGAAAAATCAATGGGAGAATGCAAACCGCTGGGAGCTCTAAGAAAGCAGCTGGGGACGCAGATGGGCAGAATGGTGGAAGTGAAAATCTCTGCTGTTCCTTTCCCAGTTCATTACACATCTGCTAACACTAATCAGACATTGAGTCCACGAGCACTCCCTTTCAGATGTTTATACATGTGAGGCTTGATGGTAATGTACTTGGATAACTGGGAGGACTGAAACCCAACACTGTTATGTAGGACCATCGAGGAGGGCGTGGCACAATAAAGTAGCCCCAGAATGCCTCCAGGTGACTGTTAGAAGTAGAATGAGGGCACTGCAGTTCTGCTGCTCTAACATTCTGGATCAAAAAGAGCTTTAATCACATCATATGTTGAGAGCTGCAAAACTGCAAATGCAAAATCATTCCTCTGACCTGCGTGAATCAGCTCAGCATGAAGACAGGCTTCATGCCGCAAGAGTTAACCCTGTTATCTCAGCTAATTATCTCTATTTGCTTACTTCCATTTAAATGCATCAAGCCTATCTTCTCATCTCTACTAGTTATAGAGGGAGATGAGTGAAATCCCTTCACAAATGATATTGGAAACAAATGTTTTCCACTAGCTTTGAACATTTTATATTGGCAAGTTCTTTGTTTTCATGCTTTCAGGCAAGAAAGATCACTGTGTAAAGAGATGGACATGAACCAGAGCTGCTGATCTGTACACACTTTTTTTTTTGGAGGCATTTGGATCCAGAAATTAATATCTAAGGAAAGATAAATACACCAGGAGGCAAAGACTCCTTTATTTGAGCCTGCCTCAAACTCTGCAGTGGTTGAGTTGTATAGGTGAACACAGGTCACCTGGTTTCTCTTTGAATGTTTTTATGAAATGAATTTAATGAATTTGTCTTACTTCTGCCAGAGAGGTGGACCTGCAAACTACCCAGGAGGCAATGTGGGAAAATTGGGCTGGCATGGTCCCTGCCACCAGAGATGTCTGAATCCATTGCCTTTCACAAACACTAAAATCATGCAATTAAAAAATTTTAAAAGTCAGTCAATCCAACTCCTTCTTACATTCATGTATCTTTAGCTGTGTGTGGTAGGAAAAGGATCCAAAGACTTTTCTCTCATGTGTTTGCTTCCATGGCAATGAACTGCTCCCCAGAGACTTTGCTTTAGGTTTTCATGGTACTGAAAATTTAGTGGGCTTCATTTTGGCCTTGCCTTCTCTTGTGTTGTAAAATGTGCAAGCCACTCTTCAAAGGCATATTTCAAGTTCTCCTCTTTTAATGTAGGAACTGGTAAAAAAAAAAACACTCAATTTCTAGTTTTAAACTCCAAATTATCATCAGTCAACTCCTTGTTCATATATTAGCTCGCATCCAGAAATGAAACTACTTCAGAAAATGTTGATTTACTTGTTAATTGTTCACATTCTATTATATTTAAAAATAAACAAAGCCACCACCACAACAACCACCCTTTCTCACATGATTATCAAGGAGAAAAACCATTTACTTACGAGTTCTTCTATCTCTTATCCACCAAAAACCCAAAACCCCATGTCTAAGTATTTACTTGAGCAACTTTCAATTTTACACCTTTAGTTTTCTAATATTTTATATCATCTTTTCTACTGTGCTTTTTTTTTTTGCAAATTGCCTTACAAATTATACTTCGTATCACACGAGCTATCTTGTAGACCAAGAAACTGAGACCACATTTTTTTTTTTAAACATGGAGTCCACTTTGAGGAGAATCAAGATCTCTAGAGTGCAGGCTTTGAGCTCTCTAACAGAACAAATCCAGTTCCATATTTATACACCTTCTATAATTGCTAAAAGCCCACAGTCATGCTCAAACAGGTTTATGGCCACCAAAGATTCTTACTTTTAGGACACTTTGAGTGCTTGCTCAGCATCTCACAAGGACAGAAAAAAGCTTCATTCCTCCAGCTTCTCCATCAGAAGTGATGTATCATTTTTCTCTCTGACAGTGGCAATGCAGACTTTTGGATTTTTAGGCTCTGGTCTGTCTTGATTTCATCCAGCAGATAAGCAAGAGGGCTTATATCCTTCACTGATACAGATGTAGCCTGTTTGTGGATGAGACGTGTCAGTTACTTATATGCCTTGCCTGAAAGCACTCTCCAAAAACCATGTATGTAATCATATCATATGATTCACAGTTTAATGGCATACATGCCTTGATTAGTTTACTTATAAAAGTTAAGAACATCTGATTGTTTGTCGGCAATATCTGAAAGGTTTTCTTCAGTTGGATCATTTTTGGGTTACCCTGTTTGATTTCAGCTTCAAGTTTCAACTCTAAATGAACCCCAAATACCAAAAACCCCTGAGTCCCACCTGGTTTCAATACAAAATCATGTCTTGTGCACATTTTAAAGTAGGGCCAGGTTGGTTCAGAAGATTCATGAACCTTGGCAAACTTTACAGTGAGCATGATTTAAGTTTCTGTGTTTGTACTGTGTGGTTTTATTGTGAATGTTTCTCGTGGTCTTAGTTAGGAATATAGTATAGATTCACTATAATATCAGATACATGATACCTTGCCTGCATTTGATGGTTGATGCTGATGTTTTGATACATATCTACAAGTATTCTTATATGAACAGTTGAGAACTTGGTGAGCCTAAAAGAATTGCCTTTCCAGAGATCAATTAAGAATTTTGTTTCACTTGTAAAATAAACACATTCAGAATTACAGATGGTGAAAATAAGTCTCAGGGAAAGGAGCTTAAGAAGTTGGCAGCTCCTCAGAGGAACTATATTAAAGAAACAAGCATAAACTCTCTAAATATGGAAGGAAGGCTAGTAATTTCAGCAAAAGACAAATTTAGTTAGATTATGAGATTTTCAGAGCCTTAAAAAAAAAAAAGGAAGGGCACAGACCTTTCATCCCTTTCTTTCATCTCTTGTGAGGATGAAAAGACACAGTGGAGGTATACAGATAAGCAAATAATATATTTTGTCTTTTAATATTGGCAGGATAGAGCTTACCCAGCTTCTCAGTGCATGATCCTGAATATCAGACATGAACAAAATTTTGTTCATCACATAGGGGAATGTGTTTCTACATACTTAATATTTCTGCATCACTGGAGTGACCTACGTCCTGAAATTTAGACTGATCCAAATTTCCCACAAATTCGCAGAGGTTTTAGATCTTACTTCATAATTCAGATTAGAGGTGTACACTGCTAATGATTTATGTTGCTGTATTCCTAAATTGAACTAGAGCTCAACTTAAAAAGCATAGGATTGCTTTTGTATTTTTATACCTCTGCTCTTTGATACTGCACTTCCTTCTAGGCAAAGTTTTGCCATTTAAATACTACTCCAGCAAGAAAGTACAAGAAATAAAATCACAGTGAAATAAATCTCTCTTCATCTCATTTCTCTCTGCCATTCACAGGTGCTAACTCAGCACAATAGCTCTTTGAGATGACAGACCTGTGTGGGGCAGCAACTCCAATGACCCAAACTCTACATTGTACAATCAGTAAAGACTCCATAGCAACAGCAGAAAAAAAAATTCAGTAAAAGCTATAGGTCAGCGCTAAGGTGTACTTTCAGAAGGACCCCTGTACTTACAGAAGCCTGTGTGCACATTCCTCCAAATAGCTTGAAAGCAGGAGATTGAGATTTCCCTGAACTGCAGGTCAGTCATTGCTTAGCGTGAAGATGCATTTGCAGCATTGCTTGTACCATGCAATTTGAAGGACAATATGTTACAAGACTCACTATTTAGCTTAGCTAAAGTCACCTCCTCCTGTTTCAAATGGGAATGGTGTTCCTCTCATCTGACTCTAATTGTTCCTTAGGCTCTTCTGGCTCTTTTTCAGTTTGAAAATTTACAGTTTTATATTTTTAGCAACAGAAAATAGAGTTTCATCAGTAATTCCATTTATCAGAAGGAAGTCTGGAGGTGGTGAGGGAGTTCTTCAAAAGAGCAACCTTTACCAATTGTTTCCCTTAATTCTCAAAAAAAAAAGCCTTAAGGTTTCTTTTGGAAATTCCATAGGCTTTTCTGGGTCTTACATGAAAAGGCTGTTAGAGCAAAAAGGCATTTCACATGATCACAGACCTTCAATGGAAAATATAAAGGAAAGCTCTCTGAATCCAAACCTGTGTGATTTGGAACATTTCCACGATACGATGAAACCAGAGAGAAATCGCATTATTTTCAAATTAATTTATCTAAGTTTTACAGTCAAAAAAACATTAAAAATGAACATACAAAACCCCCAAAACTTTACATTAGCTAATTACTTAGAAAAAACAAATAATGGAAATTAAAATTTTAATACCCAGCGCAAAAATCCATCTGCTTTTCTTAAGCATGAACTCAGAGCACTTTGCAGTTTTGAAAGGGAATAATTTGGATGCATGGTTTCCGAGATAATCTTTCTAAGTCCCAAGGATCTTAAATATGTTCTGGTAAAAGTGATATGCACTCCAAAGCTATAGGTGCCACTCCCTTGTCCAAAGAGCTAAGACGCTTGAAAGGGAGCAGACCACCCTATTTCCCGGAAGCCCATTTATGTAGCACATGGCCCAGGAAACAAAATGCCTTTCTAGAATGCCTAGAAAAATAATATAGACCTATCCCTACTTTCTGTCATCTGCAAGTTGGTTTTGTTGGGAATTTACTCAGTAGAACTGGCAAAACTGCAGAACATTTTACTTCCAATAAGAAAATCCAGTGGAAAAATGTGGTAGGTTTACATATAAATGGATTAACAGTGCAGATCTATATTTTCTCCAGTGTAAATAAATGCAAAATGTAGCCTAGTACTTTATTAGTTTTCCATTTTCTTTCAAGCTGCCTAATATTTTCTGTTCCTAAGTAGTTTAAAGCCAGTAAAGATTCATTGAAGCACTTTAGTGGCAGTTTAAGAGTACTTAATGAATTTAGTTATTATTAATCACATGTTGGTAAACCAAGAATTTAAGAGGCAAAATACAGTTGGCATTTTAGGTCTGCTTCTCACTAAAAAAAACAAACAAAAAAAACATCTACTAAGGAGGCTCAGCTTGTAAAGAAAATTAATTTTCATTGAGTTGTTATCAGCTTGGGAACATTTGACTCCTCCGTTTTCCAAAACTGAGGAGAGAATGTGGAGGGAAGACTAACTCCCAGCCAAAATTCTTTATCTCTCCCTGTGATGTACGTTTGCTCTCCTTAGGATAACCAGTGCCACACTTGCCAGCAGTACATAAAATAGACAAAATATTTTTTCCCCTCCTTTATGTGATTAGGCCCCACCAGTTCCTATGAGCTCAGAATCTAATCCAGGGCTAGCAGCATTTGTCACAGCTCTGCTTTGCACCTCTGTATTTATAACATCATGGAATCATTAAGGTTGGAAAAGACCTCTCAGATCACCTAGTCCATCCCCACCATGCCCTCTAACCATGCCCTACAGTACCACATCTACACATGCCTTGAGCACGACCACCTCCCTGGGCAGCCTGTGCCAGTACTATTCTTTCTGAGAAGTTTTTCCCTAATATCCAACCTGAATCCCCACTGGGGCAACTTGAGGCCATCACCTCTCATCCTATCGCTATTACCCAGAGGAAGAGGCTGCCCTGCCCCACCCCCCGCCCCGCACCACAACCTCCTTTCAGGTCACTGTTGAGAGCAATAAGGCCACCCCGATCCTCACAGCACAGTCACAGTGCGCTCAGAAATCCAGTGACGTGCATCTTCTGCTCTTCATTCTACCATCCAAGCTTTTAGTTGTCACAAATGCCAATCTGGCCTCCTTTCCTGTCCTCTGCACTGAATTACCTTCTTTATCGGCTATAAGACTGCACAGTGGATTTCCTCATGTAATTGTGGGTTTATGTCTTTCAGCACAGCTTACTTTTCTTTATGTCTTGGCCCTCTCTGTATCTCCTTATCAGAGTAGTTTCAGAGCTAACACCTCAGTATGTTCACAGTTTGGTACACCATAGTCCTACTAAAAGAAAAGATGCAGAGATAAAAAAAATAAAGGTGAACATTTCAATGACAGCAGAGAAACATAAGGAGATTGATGACATCTCTTTTGGCAACATTTTCAGAAGCCGTTGAAGCTTTCCAGAACTTCTATATCTCAATAAACTCATCCAGTCTACATGTTTGTAAATCTATTTTTTTTTTAGAGCAATATCAAAAGCCACAGGTGAGCACATTAGCAAGTGCATTTTCACAACCTTCAGGCAAG
The DNA here is from genome assembly GCF_002078875.1 of Numida meleagris. Classification (NCBI taxonomy): domain Eukaryota; kingdom Metazoa; phylum Chordata; class Aves; order Galliformes; family Numididae; genus Numida; species Numida meleagris. The sequence continues at coordinate 19,026,767 of NC_034411.1, forward strand.
TTCTAAGCCTTTCCGTCAGGTTTGCCTTGTGCTGGATGCAGATCTCTGCACTGAGCAGGAGGCATTCAGCTGCTGATTGGCACAATACACCACTTCCAGCAACACCTGTAAGATGCAATCTTATTGGCTATGCCATTCGATAAAGCAGATTTAGTGGTGGCAGTATGGGCCCTAAGGTGAAGGTACAGCCTCATTATTCCAGCAGTGTTGTGCAGCAGTGCTCTCAAATGCCAGACTGCATTAGACTCATAGGGGGTGTTTGCTAGTGCAGTGTGTTAAGCTGCAGGTGTTCTGCACTGTACAAAGCCTTCAAAGATCAGTCTCAAATGTTTCTGTTACCATAAAGAGGATTAAAAGGATTTTAAAACCTAGTGGGCCAGCCTGAGCACTGGTGAAATTGCCAACATTTAGCAAGAAGGGAGAGTGACTGGAGCAGCGGGGGAAATGGGGGCTTGTGGGAAGCCATACAGTACCTTTCAGGGGGGTTTTATGATTCAAATGCAGATGTGCTCCACTTTCAACTGGAACTCATTAAGAATTCATGAAGCAGAAAATGCGAGAGGTTCTGGAAATGAGGACTTTGAAAGGCCAAAAGTGAGCCATAAATAAATTAGAGTGGATATTCAATTTTGGCTGTTAAACATCTCAGAATATTTTCTCAGAGCAGAAGATCAGGCTTTCAAGTGAAAACCTATCATGAAAACAAAAGGACAAATAAGAGGAATTTTACAGACTCTAAAGGCAGAGAGTAGAAGAAAATCAAAAGCACATATTGCACATCTCAAAAAACACGAGACCCTATTGATTAGAAATGCTGAACAGTACCATTCATCCTAGCTCCAATTGAGTAATGCACTGAAGCGTGTGTTACAGCGTATTCTGAAATTCCATTGACTTCAGCCACCATTGATCCCTGTTACAAAAATAGGACCCTTGGGAAGGCACAGCTTTCCTAAATATTATGTGTATAAACAAGAGAATCAGGAACACCCACACTTGAGAGAGCCAACAGCTCAAGCAGAGTGCACCAGTATCACTTAAAAGCCATCTCCTAATTTCATCTGTTATATAAAAGTAAAATAATTGAATAATCTGAGTTAGAAAGGACCCATAACGATCACTGAGTTCACCTCTTGTAGTAGTAGTAGTGCTGACACTTACTGACCTTTATTCGCCACTGCATTTTGTAGAGGCCAATAACTGCACAAGAGAATACTTTACCTACTGCTGCATTCGTCTGAGGGCCTCATTAGAGAAAAGCCTCCTTCCTTTCATTAGTTGTTGCTGTCTTAGAATAGAATCATAGAATCATTTGAGTTGGAGGGGACCCTTAAAGGCCATCCAGTCCAACTCCCCCGGGCAATGAACAGGGACACCTACTCTGTATCAGGATGCTCAGAGCCCTATCCAGTGTGACCTTGGATGCCTCCAGGGACAGGGCATCCATCTCCTCTCTGGACAACCTGCACCAATGCCTCAGCACCCTGACTGTAAATAACTTCTTTCTTATATCCAAAGTTTGAAACCATGTCCCCTTGTCCTATCACAACAAATCCTGATAAAGAGTCTGTCCCCTTCTTTCTTACAGCCCCTCGATAGATACTGAAAGGCCGCCCTCACATCTCCCCAGATCCTTCTCTTCTCTGAACAGCCCCAGCTCTCTCAGCCTGTCCCCATAGGAGAAGTGTTCCATCCCTTTGATCATTTCTGTGGCTCTCCTCTGGATGTGCTCCAACAGGTCTATGTCTCTCCTGTACTGAGGACTCCCCAACTGGCCGCAGTACTCCAGGTGATGTCTCACCAGTGCAGAACAGAGAGGTAGGATCACCTCCCTCACCCTGCTGGCCATGCTGCTTTTGATGCAGCCCAGGATACAGTTGGCTTTCTAGGTTGCAGGGGCATGTGAATGGCTCATGTCCAGCTTGCCATCCACCAGTACCCCCAGGTCCTTTTTGTCAGGGCTGTGATCCATCCTTACATACCCCAGCTTGTATTAATATCAGCAGCAAACACCAAAAAAATTTCTCAAGTTTCAGGATAAGTGCATCTGCATAAGTAAAACACTTTCAGATTAGCATTACCGTAGAGCTTTTGATGAGATCCTCCAGGAAAAAAATGTGACTTGTGGTGTCAGCAATTGGGCACTAGTGAAAGTAGCTTCACCTGGTTTGCAGCCTCATTTTCTCCTTTTGTAGGTGCTACTGCATTCTGGCCTTAAAATGCAGTTGCAGTATTTACCCTAGTTAAGCTAATTCTCTTTAGAAACCTTGGATTTTTCTGCCAGAGTATTTGTGCATACTGAGCTTTTCTTCTTTACCAGTTACAGTGGATTTGGTGACAGCTGGTGTTCCTTGTATTTTTAAGTCACTCAGTAGCATAATTGTCCGATCTATTATTCGGCAGTGCAGCAATAACAAAGTAGTGAGAGTTTACTGTTGATCAAAGGAGGAGAAAAAAATAACGAGGAGTAATTGCAGCAGATCTAGAGGAGGAAAAACCTTTCTGTGCACTAGGTCAGTCAGGGAAGAATACAATTTAACCTGAGGAAATGCGAAGTATTAAAGCTGGGAATAATAAATCAAACCAAAGAAGAGTCCCTCCTTCTTACGGGAATACCTTTTAAGAGTAAACTCAAGTTAAACAAGAAATTCTCAGAGGAACTGATTATTGCCTATGATTTTCAATTTTGAAAATCATAGAAAATAACACTTTTAAGCTTGAAAGAACATGTTAAAAAATATCACTTTCAGTTTTAATGCTATTATTCTCTTCTCCAGTCTGTCTCTTCAGCTCCTGCAAGAGGTGAGGGCTGTTAAACAGTTGAGAAAGATCTTCCAGACCCTGAGGGCTGGCCAGATGCAATGGCAACTAGCTGGAGTGTTACTGAGATCTCATCAGCACTTGGGTAGGTCCATTACTCTGCAACATCTGAAAAGCATCCTCTTGAAAAGAAGAACATAGGCAGACGATGCTTCAGTGAACTAGTTTGAAACTTAATTAATATCTTCAAAATGTTCTCAAGTCCTTAGAAGGATGTGAAAAATCACAGGAAGGATTCAAATATTACCAGTGATGCTATAAGCATAAGCAAATTTATAATGCACACTAAATATGAAAATCATTTTCTGCTTGAGGTAATTTAGAATAGCACCTGAAGGTAGAACTTATTTTTGACTTTTCTGGTAAAAAAAACTGGTCTAAAGTCTGAGATTTCAAATTTGGGTATTTGCAATCACCAAGTGTTCATGAACCCTACAACTGTCAGAATTGCTGGAAGTTTGCTGACAGACGCCTCAGTTTTGGAGAGATTCACTTGCTATAGTTAAATGCTAGTATCTTACATTGTTGGGAGATTATGACTTAAGGAGTAAGAAAAGTTTATAGCTCAATGTTTTACACCCATGTAAAGTCACAAAAAAGCATGTGCCCAAGGCAGACTTTTCGAAAGTATCTGTAAATCAGAAAGGAGTTTCCAGAAATTCAATAGGGTTCCTGCCCATGTTATAATTACACCAGAAAAACAAAGAAAACAAGAAAAATAAAACACCAAAGATACAACAAGAAAATCCAAACAAACAAAAAACACCAGAAGAATTCTTTGCTGTTTAGTCTTTGTCTCTTGAATTACACTCAACTTCAGTAGAACCTGTAATGGACTTTCTGAAAGAATTAGTCTATGTTAAACATAAGCCACAATTTTCCCCTCATCTTAGCAGAAGCAACTTTTTTTTTTTTTAAACCCCAACACATATCAGGTTTTATCTTGGAATACGTGAACTGATTCATTTCTGAGTTACAAGTAATACTCTAAATATTTCAACTTTGTATTTTATCTTGCTCTTTTAATAGAATTCCCCTTCTCAGACAAGCTATTTCCATTGGCTTACCATTACATCACAACATTCAGTCACCCTCACTTTATCTTCAGGGGGCTGTATCTGTCAGCTCACACCTGCCTATATCTTTTACTTCCCAATTGCATATTCTGTCTAGGATTCTTCCAGACAGGCTAATCTCATTCTTAATACCCTTTCCTACATCTTGAATTTGTTCCTCCTTCATGCTGCCCCTTTCTTCTCATAGCTCTTCTTAGCTCCTGCCTCTTCTTTTGTATGCCTGCCTAACATAAGGCCTTTTTTTGCCACACTTGCTGGATATGGATATTGTGAGAAACTCTAATGGGCTTCAAAGAATAAAACTGATTCTTGGATGATCACCCACTGTGTTACTGCTATATAGCTTTCTGTGCTAAACATTTTTAGTGCTAAAATCATTTACCAAAATCATTTAAAAAGTTATTATTAGAAGTCCCCTTAGTTCTCCTAGGACTATTTTTGATACACATTCTACATGCTAAAAGAAAATGCTTCTATCTCTTTCGGATTCTCTCACCTACTGAACAAGCCATGGGCAGCCTGATCTGGTGGATAGCAACCCAGCCCATGGCAGGGACTAGAACTAGATGATTTCAAAAGACCCTTCCAACCCAAACCACTATGTGATTCTATGATTGAGTGATCATCATATGGCTACCTTAAATGTTTTACTACTATCTTTTCTGCATGCTTATGTTTTCCACAAAGTTGCTCTAGGTTTCCCGATCAAAAAACTCAAGAGGGGTATTATTTTCTCAGTCAAAAGGGACTGAATAGAAAAGTACCACTAAACATTTTGCTCTCACTTTAAGAGTGTTTCCATTTATTTTTCCCATTTTTAATGGAAAAGGAATTTATTTTCCAAAGATGACTTCTTTTTAGGCTAAGACAATATAAAACTGGAAAGAAAGAAGTTAAGATCAATGTTTCTGAGGTTGGCTATTGGTTTCTTTTTTCACTGACAAAGTTAAATTTTGAAGAACGTGGAAAAAAACATAGGAATCCTCCCTTTCTGATGTCAGGATGGATCCTTATTCACCCCAACTTCCTTCCTCTCCCAGATCTGTCCTAAAAGTTACCCAGGAGCCACAGTATTTTAGATCTCTGATTACTCAAATTCTGCCTTGCATCTTCACACTTTTTAAAAACGCACTGCACATCCCTAAGTCACAGTGGGGCTGTGGTGAATATCAAGACTGTGGGGATTAAGCATTGTCCAGAACTGATTACCCTTCCATTTTCCATCTGCTAATTACATTCATCACAGCCACTGCCCCTTGAAACTGTACTCAATGGTAAGAAAAGGCTCATGCAGTTTTCATCTGCAGGACATAAGCATCTTCTGCTTTTTCACTTGAATGTAGTTTTACCACCACAGAGCAATCTGACCTAGTGCACAGGACAAGACACAAGGAGGTAAATAATCACTTCTTTGTGCCCTGCTGATTCCGTCACCTGCAAATGAGTCTTGCTAAAACTTTGCAGGGCGCTTTGACTCCATGTGGATGGGAGCAACAGAACTAATTCCACTGCCGCTGGTAAAGGCATGGGACACTCAGCATGCTCCCCCTGAGGCCGGCCAGCTGAGCAAACACAGCAGAGTTATGTTCCTCTGACAGGTGAGTCAGCACAGCCCTGCTGACAGCACCAAGGTGTGCATGCATCCTTCCTTCTGCTAGGCAGAAGTGATTTGAAAGCCTAATTGAGGTGATGTGAAAACCTAAATACAGGCTTGTGTTTCCTAACTAGACCAGAAAGCAAGCTGTGTGTAGTGTCATTAGTAAGGTGACTGAAAATGCAGAGGTGTTGTATGACCAGCTGCTGTGCAAAGTGCTCTTTAGCACTCGAGGCAAAGACAAATGTCTTATTGACATGCAGAGAATCAGTAGAAATACTGATTTGCAACTAGAAATGTTGGCTTAAAAATGTCCCATCACTCACAGCTTCAGGTGAGTTTGGTTTGCATTGCCATCCATCTCTACATCCCCTAGCTTGTACTGATAGTGGGGGGGTGCCATAGCCCACAAGTACACGCACTTGGACCTAAGTGTTGAACCTCATGAAGTTCACCTGGGCCCCCTTCTTCATCCACTCTTAACCTGAAAAGTAAGGAAAGTATTGAGGAGTTAATAGCTTTAGTTTCATGAGAAGATCATTAATATATTGATAGTAACTGTGTTTCATCAAATACATTTTGATGTGAGGTAGGTACGCGAGTTTTCTGATCTACTCTTGCAGCCTGCTAGAAACATGAAGAATTTCTAAACAGTAAGATGGATGTATCTGGTATTTTCCTAGGAAATATATAAGAGCAATTTATGTATTTCAAGGGTCTATACTAAGGATAAAAAGAATGAGAAGGGAAATTCTAGCAGACTGACTGTGAAAGGTAGAACACATACAGGAACCTCTGTTACAGATTACACCAAGAAAAGCACTTGTTCTGTGCTAATGATACAGTGATTGAATCAAAGGCAATATTTTGCTAATCATTTTTCATTTTAAGATATCATCATGAAAAAAATCTGGATGTTTCCCATTTAAAAAACAACAACAACAACAGAAGAGTTAGGGAAGTAGTAGGAACCCTCATAGCACCAAATGATTATCTGGCAATACATCAGGTTAGGTATGAAATTACCTCCAACTAGTTTTAGAGTAACGCATGAAAAGTATTAAACATAAGCCAGTAATAAGAAAAGGATAGCTTACCCTGTTCCAGAGGCAAGGGCTTACTGAAAAATCCCAGAGAGAAGCACCTCTACTCAGATATTGCTTTCCTCCTGGCTACTGGCCCTTAAAAGATGTTAGGAAGGAGTGGACCCAGGATCCACCCCTTCCAGTCTCACAGATGAATTGCTTGCACCTGTGCTCCTAGGGCTGGCCATGCCTCTTCACCAGATGCTCAATCACTCGTTCAGGTGGTGATCTAACAGTTCCTGTACAGCACCATCAGATTTTTCTCCTGGTCTTAACGGCTTGCCCAAGAGTATGTATATTCAAGAACTCAGCAGAGAGACCAGAGGTCTGTTTTGGGGATGGACTCAGCCCTTTTCCATGTCCTACCAGTTATTGCAACTGCTGAGAACCACAGTGGCACACTGAGGGCCTCTTGGGCCTCTTCCCCAAAGCCAGCTTACAAATTCTGTCCTGAAAGCAATCAGTTCCCTTAGCAACTGAGTGCCTTAAAATGTATTTATTACAGCTCCAGAGAAAACAGTAGTTTGCTTTTATATATGGACACCATAGTGACATAACAGTAAACTGACAGCAGTTCTCTGTGTTACTTCCATTTATAGCGGTTGCCTCAGGAACTGCAAATAAAGTTGCATGTTTTATTTGAGTACTTGAAAAGGGTCATTGTCAAGTAACTTAGACCAAAAGTTTAGGCTGTGACAGAAGGGGAGAGAATGTCTACAAAAGACACAATTGGTAGGAGATTTGTGAAAACAAAGGCGAGTTAGGACTACTTTAAAGTACTTTTTCTACATTTCCCTGGAGCATTTACAGCCCATCACCAAGGGTGTTGTGTTTGTCACAATGACAGCAAAGGAAAGAGATGGGAAGAAGCAAAACTGATTATGCCTATTGATTTTCTTGATTGCTCCCAAATTTTAGACGCTTTGTTGCACAAAAGGAAGGGCCATTTGTGTACTGCTTTACTTTTTCCAAATTAGAAGGCCACTCACTGAAAGGGCAAAAGAAAACATCATGGAGTTTGGTGTTTAGCCAAAACGTATTTCCCCCCTTTCTCACAAATGTGTTGAATTTGCAACTTTTTTTTCCCGTTTGCCTACTTCAATGATATGATTTAAAGAGGCCGATCTGTGAGGTTCACTAAGGACACAGAACTTTTCCATAATGTGACTATTGTCCATCTGACTTCAGGGTATGCTCCAGATGAAATTCCACATAATTTGCCATCCTAAATGTACAGCAGGTCCCCTAAGTAGCAAGGGCAGTCACTGCTTAGTTAGTAGGCACTGAAAGCAGACTTGGACACGCAGGAAGTTTTTAGCTGCGTTACACTCCTTGTTGGCAGACTTGTGCTACTTTTATAGGCTCCTGAAAAGCCGATGGAGTTACATTACGTTCAGAGGCAGAGGGAACAAGACATCAGTACCTTCCACATGGCATGAGACCAAAAGCAAAATTGTGACGTTTTGAAGAAGTTATTCTATATTTCAGACTGAATCCATTCTACAAAAAAAGGATTTAAATTTAAAAAATATGAACTGAAGGATGACCCCACCTCGAGTACTGCATCCAGTTCTGCGGCTGCCAGCACAAGAAAGGTATGGAGCTGTTGGAGCAAGTCCAGAGGAGAGCCATGAAGATAACCAAAGGGTTGGAGCACCTCCCCTACAAGGACAGGCTGAGAAGCTGTCTTCAGCCTGGAGAAGAGAAGGCTCTGGGGGACCTGATAGTGACCTTCCAGTACCTGAAGGGGCCTACAGGAAAGCTGGGGAGGGAGTTTTTATAATGGCATGTAGTGACAGGATGAGGAGAAATGGCTTTAAACTGGAAGAGGGTAGATTTAGACTAGATATCAAGAAGAAATTCTTTACTGTGGGGGTGGTGAGACGCTGGAACAAGTTGCCCAGAGAGGTTTGATTTGCGGAATCAAACTCCATAACCCGAGATTAGGTTATAAAGCAGGTATGTTTATTACGGTGCTGCGCCCACACCGGATGCGAGGGGGGTCACCGCCCTACCAAACTCGCATAACCATGGGCAGAAATGTTAGATATTTAAAAGCCAAGCTTATACATATTCAGCAGGTTTCCCGGGACCCATCTACATATTCAGCAGGTTTCCCGGGACCCATCTACATATTCAGCAGGTTTCCCGGGACCCATCTACATATTCAGCATGTTTCCCAGGACTCATCTACATATTCATCACTTCCTGGGAATTCCTTTGCATATGGTCCGTCCCTCCAGCGCATGCGTTGTAGTTCCTCCTGGTGGTCGTTGGATGAAGGCTCGAGGTCTTCCTCCCTCCTCCTGGTGGTCATTGGATGAAGGTTCGACGTCTTCATCACTCTGCCCTTTTCACCCCACTACTGCTTTGCAGAGTCACTCTGCCTTCAGTCGGTTCCTTGTACTGGTCCCTGCTGATAATGGAGTTTCACCGAGTTCCTTTTCTTATCTTGCCTTACATTCTACTTACCCCAGCTCCATGCAATAGTTAACCCTTCGACTGTCCTCTCTAACTCAGGTTTTGGATGCCCCCTCCCTGAAAGCATTCAAGGCCAGGCTAGATGGGGCTGTGAGCAACCTGGTCTAGTGGGAAGTGCCCCTACCTATAGCAGGGGGGTTGAAACTAGATGATCTTAAAGGTCCCTTCCAACCCAAACCATTCCATGATTCTATGATTCTATTAATTGCCTTGTAATCTTTCTGTGCAAAGGTGTATAAAAAGTAGTGAAACACTGCACTATACTACACTGCTAGATTAAAAATAGCAACTACCAAACAACAGATTTCACACATATAGAGGGAAATAAAACAATACAAGCAAATAAGTTATTTTGTTTCCTTATGTATGCACAGATTTTTTAGTGGATATTTTAATGTGATTCTAAGTGAAGGAAAATCCATCCACTGCTGTGAGAGAAGCTGCCTTTGTATCCAGAACATATTATGAAATTGATTGTGAAAAGCCAAATAACAGATTAACTGGCCACCCACTTCTTCATAACTCAAATTACTGATTAAAAGTTTTTAAGTATGTGAACCTACGAACAGCAAGGATTAATGACCTTATCAGTGTAAACTGCACTGCAGTTATCTGATCTTCTAGCCACACATTAGTCTCTTCTGCAAGGACTTGATGCTTGAGTTTCTCTTCTGCTCTGAGAAGGGAAGATAGGAGTTTCAGACCACCCATTCAGCTGTCTGCCTGTGATGTTTAGGGCTGTTTCTGCATTTGATGATAAAGCTGTAAGGTATGCATGTTCCACTATGAGGACATGTTACACTATTTTAGAAAACACTTGCATAACTTTGACCGTGGAAATATACAGAGTTAAAAATAGGCCAGCATTCCAGAATTTCCTTATTCCTTCATATCAACTATCATGCAAAATTAAAAGAAATTCTGGCAAATAATTAATTTATTGATTTCTTTTGAATAGAGAAGGAATAGGGATTTCTTGGGAACTAGGAGGCATTCAGACATGCAGAAATAGGCCATCAGATATTACACCTTCTTATCCAACTGTAAATATTCTCACAGGGTAAACAGAATTTAGGGAGAGTCAACTATCAGATGATTCTCAGGAGATCAAGAGGAAAAAAAAATAGCACAAAGACAATGCACAACATGAAAAGATGATCCAGTGATTGCAGATAGTCAAATTGAGGTGCTTGTTAGAATTCACTGAAAGTTTTAGGGTATCTGCTCTGTTTACTTCAAGAATTTTATTATCTTCATGGGAAAAAGATAAAGGATGTTGTAGAAAAAGATAGAGGATGTTGTAGAAAAGTCACAGGGCTTATGCTGTCCCTTTAACAACATTATTATTTTTAATAATAAATATGAGAGGAAGAGGATTTTTTTAAGAAAAACAATTATGTAAATTATAGTTTTACTTCTTTAAAAATGAAACTGATTTTGAAATTGTATTTCTGTATTTATTATATATATTATTAACTCTGCTTTTTATGTTTTCTGGTGCTGTGTTTTAGTGTGGTAGTTGCACAGCCTTTTTCTGGTTTTAACTCTGCAACTTACAGAATTAATCCTCTGTTTCCTAGAGGTGGACACCAGGGGAGTCACAACTACTGCGGGTATCTTCACTGCAAGCAATGCCATGTTGTGCCAGTTGGGAACTGATTTTGTTTCTACTCTGTTTATCTTGTTTGTTGCTGAGGACAGAGCATAATCTAGTTTCACAAAGCATAGGGTCAGGAGTCAAGTTTGAATACCCAAACAAGGCTGGCTCTGGGAAACCCTCTATGCCCTTTTCATATGTATGTTTGTAAGAAGAGGGATGATTAAAAGCACCATCACAGTTCCAGAGGGATGCCACCTGAAACACTCATATTCAAGATGTTTGTTAGGATGTGATTCAGAAAACCTCTAAATTTTGACATGAGGGTAAGTTAAGAGGAAGATCAAATAGGAAGCAAACAAACAAACAAACAAACAGAAATCACGTATGTCAAATGAGCAAGGATTACTTTGGAAACATGACATTACCTCAAAGATGATAAAGTACTGAGTTTCAGGGTGCAAGTGGAATGAGAGGATAGTTCTTGTGCTCGGAGTAGACTAGGAAAAGAGGGTCAAAGCAAGCGTTATGGGCATGTAAGGAAGGAAGATGGGAGGCAACCACTGTGTGCAAGAATATCTAATAGGAGATAAACAATGTAAGGATTTTACAAAGATAAGTTAATTTTTGATATAGTAATGGGGAAAGAATTAATACAAGAATGCAAAGGAAAGAGTGCACCCAGACTGCCAAGTCATGAATTTGATCCTACCAGTAGTCTTTTGAGTTAATTTGGAGGAAGATACCTAAATGTGACAATTTTAAAGCCCCTTCTTCTTCCTCCCCTTCACACCAGGAAAAAAATAAAAGAAGTTGTAATACAAGTGGAAATTAAATAAATGAGAACTTGAAGAAGCTTTCTGGGAGGCAGAAAAGCCTGAGTGTTTAGTACAGCAAGAAGGTGCAAGATGAGGAGGAGGACCACTGTGGAAGCATCTGGTTTTCCGGCTCTAACACCTTCCTGGAAATGCTGACAGTAGCCTATTGAGATCCAAGGAATCCATTGCCCTCCTTTGGGATCTTCCATTGGATTCACTGGTAGGGAACAAAACATCAGTTTGTAGAATGAGGAAAGTAATACAGACTGTTACACTAAGCCAATCCAACACAGTATCATTATTTCAACATAAATACATACTTTCTTTACAGGAAACAGAAAAGACTGACATCCATTTTAGTGTATAAATTCACTAAAAATGGGATGAATAATAATCCTGGTCAGTCTGTCTTTGGCTGCTCTTCAATTCAGCAGAAAAAAAGGGTCTATCACAAAAATGTTTCATTGTGTAATACTTGACTGCTTTTATCTGTTTATGCCACACACAGAGCAGTAATAAATGTTTAAAGGAAAATATGTGTCCCAGGAATACAGGTATATGAAGAAATATCAGCTGAATTCTCCCCCAGTTTGCTTTAGAAGTGAGTATGATCTTTCAAACAGTTTCTTGGAACCATGTTATGGTTGTAGCATTACCATATATAACTATATCACATTTACGTGTATTGAGTGTGTAAATGTGATAAAAGTTTGTTTCTTTTCTAGTATTTGAATCTATTGAGAATACTGGTTAATGGAAATAAAATCCTTTATGTAAAGACCACTTTTGGTTAATCTTTAACTGTAATTAACTGATTTGAAGTTCTCTAACTGCATTCTTACTTGAAAAATCTAGATTGTTTCAAAACTCCTTCCATTAAAAAGTGGAAAGGTATTAATTATACAAAAAGAAATATCAACACAACAACGCAAAGTTAGCAGGGTGTATTTTGCTGTAGATGGTCTCTGAAGAATGTCTGAAACCCAGATGAAAAAACAAATTGTGTATAGTATACAGCCTGCAGAATGAGACCATGCTCACTTCTGAGCACAGCTCATTCCACAGCCTACAGGGAAAGAAAAGGAGGCTGGTGAATTAGCAAGCTGTGGCCTGTTGTATCCATCAAAAAACTGTACTATCAGATAGTCTGAGTGCACCTTTTAGATTCTTCCCTATGGCAGGTACCAGCGATGCCACAAAACAAAGTCCCCTAAATTCACAGAGAAATAAAAGGCTGCTTGAGAAATGCTTTGAAATTTCCTCTACAGCCAGAAGCAACCATATGCCTGGGTATAAACTAGAAAGAAAAAGCAAAGTAAGGGATCCCATTCTAGAAGTGAATATTCAAAAGACTCCCTGAAGAAGAATTATCTTGGCAGCAGCAGAACAGGAAACTTACACTGGATATATTGTATAACTGTATTTTATTCATTGTATGTGTTTCTTATATAAAACTTCATCTTATTTAAAAACCAAAGGCTTTGCTTCAGGAGCATAGAACTTCTTTCTCTCATGCTTAGATTCAGCTGGAAAAGACAACTGTAGTCAGTCGTCTTAGAAGAAATAAATTGATGTCCCCTACTTTTGTTAAGTGAGAAAGAGAAAACACCTCATTAAAGAACAAGGAAGCGTTAGAAGTCCCATATATTTACACTTCAGGGATAAAAGGACCATTAGAGGTTGTTTTAGTTAAATCTCCAATAGTCTCCTATTACAAAGCAAGAAAGTTAAGATAGGGACCAATGTTAATGAGACAGAGGAATCAGAGATGGTTCCCTCCCTCCTAAAAACATTCTTTTTGTTCCTCTGTCACCTCCTGAAATTTGGAAATGTTTGAGCAACAAACATCGTCTAAATGCCACCCATGAACAGAAATGAGCCATTAGAAAGATGAAATGGGGAAGAAATTATGGTAACTGATGACAGAATGGTTAAGAAAGGCTTCTTTTTTTATTTTTATTTTTTCCCAAGCCTTTGGTTCACGCTCAGAACAACAGTAACAAAGTCATCAGTTTTCAAGATGATTTTTTGTTTTGGGGTAAAATCTTCCAGCTGTCTGTGATGACTGTCCAGAGGGATTTAAAATTATTTTCCACATGATAATGACTGGCCAACTTTCCAGTGTTCTAAGTGCAAGGAAATTGCATTTAATTATTGCACACAAGATGGCTCCTGTTGTGGATCTCCAAGTCACAGCACTACTGATTCCTCACATAATTTGTAAAGTCCTTCAGAACTGATACAGAAAAGACACTGAATAAGGTTGTATTCTACGCCAGATAGCCAAAAATCTCAAGGTTATGAAGCAATAATTGCATTCTTTCCAAGTGTTTCCATGACTGTACAAGGGATAATTTGGAAAGAAGACCAAGGGTACCAGCAGAAGGACCAAGCTGCAAAAGGAAATCAGTGCATTTTGATCAGCTATACACACACAGTCTAAAGAAAAGACTGGGAGCAAATTAGAAAAAAATAAAAGGTACCTGCCTTCAGGAATGAGCGTGTCATTTTCTGAAGTGGCATTTCCAGGAACAAGAACAATGCTATGTACAAGGCTGATGGCAAATACTGGTTTTTAGAGCAGGAATATTTTCACAAAACGCATCATGGTCTTTTCATGAGAGGACAGGAAAAGCTACACCACAGCATGCTGCAACCCAGCAAAGCTCCTATGGAGATGCTGAGTAGCTCTGGCCAAAACCCTTAGCACAGTGTTCGGGCTCAGAGGGATGGCACGGGAAAAATTTATTCTACCTCTTCTCTGAGTTTCTTGCCCAGACGGGTTCATCTTGCAGACTATAGCATCTCTTGAATCGTATCACCTTTCAGCAGAATAAAAGTTCTTTCCAGAAGTTGCTTTGTATATGTCATTACATTTTCATATATTTTAGTCTGTGGATTACCTGGGCCACGTCCAATATCTCTGTCACCTTCAGACAGCTCTTTCTTTTAATTCACATCTCCATCAATGTTTCTGGCAGGCCTACAGTGAAATATTCCATAGCTTTCACGAATGTAAGGAATGCAGTGGTAAACCACAGGATTCCCCCACCTACAGCTCCCCCTTTCAGCTGCCAGCTGCTTGTCCAATTTTAATTAATGAGAAAGTTGCTAGCAGTTATTCATGCTGGTTCTCTCTGTTCTTCTCTGGAGAATTCCTAAATAGTGTTCAGAGCATTGAGCCTGCACTTTCTCTTTCTTTAATGTGTTTCTTCACAGCAGCCAGTAAAATGTTATTAGTGATGAGTTTCTGCACTCAGAGTTCAGTTAATAGGAAGCAATGCTCACCAGATATGGATGTGGCATGTAGGACATCCCTTCCTTTCACTTCCTGTTCCTGTTTCCTATGCAAAACAAATGGGTAAGTCTTCTAGGAGATTTTAGTGGTACGTATATTGTTAAACTTTTTCATAACATGGAATACAATTTAGGTGAAAACACTGAAGGGCTGCCTGCACTGGGAATGTCAATATGGGCAAAGATGAGTGAAGTTATCACTGGGGTAGGAGGAGAGCTCCTGATGGCATTCTCTTTAGGAAAGACGTAGCAGCTCAAGCTGTGTTTCTTTCTCTTCCCAAAAGTGTCATCTTAGGAGAAAAACTATGTATTTGGTCCTTCTGTCACCTCCTGCAAGTCAGAAGTGTTTGGGCAACAATTCATCTAAATATCACCAAATCTACACCAAATATCACATCAGAAAGTCTGCAAAGCAATACTTCAAGACAAGAAACTGAAAAGTTATTTCAAAACACTAGCAGTTAGTGAATATTTTCAGCTTTAGCCTAGTGTTAAAATCTAGCTGTAGGCAGTGCTTAAGGTATTCCTACATAAAAGGGAAGGTTGTGTTTTTCACTTTTGGCTACCAGCCTTTGAAAATTATTAAAGTGCAGCAATACACAATAGCCATTCTAAATGATCCAGCAGAGATTCTGAGAGTAATTATGCACCCAGTCTTAAAAGCCAGTAGCAAATGGTAAACGGTTACAACAAATAGCATTTTAATAGCCATAGCTTTTGATAAGCCACAGCTGAACCTGCCACCCTGTGGGACAACAAATAGCTGTCCCCTGCTTTGAGTGTGAGAGTTTCCTTTATAATCCCTGTTTTGATGCCCTCAACCAACCCTTCATTCTACATTTCTGCAAAGAGCTCCTTCTTGTATAACATTTCTGCTATGCTGAATGCAGCCAGAGAAAAGGTGGAGAGGGAGGAGAAGGAACCTGGAGGTTATTCTTACAGGTATGATTAAATGAAGGGCCTTTGTGAATGACATTACTCACTTTTTGATACAATTTCTATATTTTCTAAGGCAGTTTCTCCTCAGTGCTTCTGATTCACAACTTATTTTTCCTGATTGTTTTTTATTAAGAATTAGAGTAGGGAACACAGCACTGGTTGATCATTTGCAAATGATGACATGGCCCCCACTACTCAGATAGTTTCACAGTGCTGGTATTGTATGCATATCTACTAATGTGAGATTTATGCATCCCCTCCCATTCAGATCAAGAGTGTCCATGTTGGGTGGAGCTCTTCCTATATTACAGGAAACTGAATCCTCTAAGCAACTCCTCAGTTCCTGGGCACAGTTATAGACCTCTTTTATCTATTATACTGCAGGAAAAAAATCTCTTCCCTCGTTATTAAAATCCACAGTACTTCCTCTGTAAGAACCATAGACATCAAATACATGGATAGTCATTACAAAGCTTTGCAGACCCATTCTACAAAGCTTGTAATGGTTGATATTATGGAATTTATTTAGTCTGTGAGAGCCACCCACATTTTTATAAAGTCTACAGATGTAGTAACATTCAGTTGCAGTCACCTCCTCCAGTCAAACCATTTACCACAACAGGCTTCTCCATCTTTAATGTTCTGCCTGTGCCTGAGATGATACTACAGCAAACCTTTAGATCTTCAATCCAGTCTCTTACACTTTTGGAAGGAAAAAATGTTTTGAGTGATGGGATTGTGTGAAAACTGGATGATGGCCACTTTTCAGATTCAGGGAGTGTGGCATTCTTCCCAAGCATTATTTTGAAGCACTATCTTCTTTTCTCTCATCTTCTACAAAATTCTTACTGATAACAGTCTAGCAGAACACTTATAAGCTTGAGGCTACTGAAAAATAAAACATATAAAATATGCTTCATAGTAGCTGGGCTAGGCTCTAGACATCATATACAACTCTATAAAAATGAGAAATACTCTCCAGTTCTGTGTGCTCAGAGTTGCAGGCACAAAAACTTGCATAGTTCCTCACTCATGCATATAATGGCTTGAGGTTTACAGAAGTATGTAGGGGGTTTAGGCACACAGATGCCACAGCTAAGTAGAGGAATTACTTAGACGATATCCACTGGAAATCAGATTTCAGCTCTGTATCATTCAGTCTCCTGATTAGGTCTGAATTTCTCAACCTTTGTAACTGTGACTACATTTGTTTGAAGGACAGCAACTAAGCAGACTTAAGCCTATGTGTAACAAAATTCATACAGAATTTTGGAATACAGATATTCCAAATAAATTACTATTGGCCTGACTTTACTTTGAGACTACAAGCTCATATTCATCAGCAGACTTTTTTCATTCTTTCTTCCAATGGAATTTTTCTGCAAATCAACTTATAAACTTTTGGCTCTAAATAAAAGGATGTTAGTTTTTGTCACTGGTGGTGTTTTTTATGATTATGATTATGATGATTATTGTTACTAAATCTGTGGCAAAGGCATCTACAAGGTCTGTCCTTTCACCAGGGTTCCCCTGAGGGTTAGAATCCTCAAACAAGAGATTACAAAAGTCCCCTGTAAGGCTCTGGGGAAACCGGCTCATCTCTTTATCAGTCTTTGGCTTCTATAAATCCCAAAGATGATTCAGAAATGTTCTGAGGTTGTCCCATGCAGGAGGTGGTGGCTGCAGGCTATGAAGGCTCTTCTGTCCACTTCACAGCTGCTTAGAAACTAGCTTTTATTTCATCAGGTTCTTCAGTTCTGAAGAAGGGCTTCTCCTTTTTTGCTACATTGCCTGTATCCAGCTGATCTGACTCATACTGTTCTGGCATTCCTTTTGTGCACTAATTAAGGGCTTTAGTTAAAAAATAAAAATAAAAATTTAAACACTAGGCATTCAAGATTCCTCATGCGCTACTCAATTTAATGTAGATTTTAATGATTTAAGTAAAATCCCAGCCATGCAGTGTAGGTAGGAGCATAGGATTTGCCTTATCGGGTCAGACCACTGGTCCATGAAGTCTTGCATTATGCATCCAACATCAGATTTGTGAGTGGAAAGTAAAAACAAGTGAAGCATTATCCCTCTGGGCTAATTCTGCAATGCTGCCCTCCAGGAAGAAATTCCTTCCTTGCCCCTGTGGTGATCAGATCACAATAGTCTAATTAAAAAGGTTTTCTCAGCTCAAACCGTATAAAGAAAGAATGTATGAAAATGTGATAGAAAAAAGCAAAAAAGAGGAAGATGCCAAGAAGCTTGGAGGGAATTTCCATTTCCCAAATTTGTTTACAGACAGTTGCAGGTTAAAGGCGAGAGGGAAAAGTATGAGAGCTACAGGTAGAACATGATCTAATGTTCACATTAACTGCTAACTCAGCATCAGCAGAGAAGCTCAGAATAGCACAAATGTAAGAGTTCCTGTGTTTCTGACAGCTCCTTATCACACAGTTTCACTGCAGACATTAACACGGTCTCCAAAGGCCTGACTCTGACACAGATGTGGGCATTCTGCTCCCATTTTAATGACAGTAGATTAATATTTACTAGCAGAAAGCAAATTAATCTACAACTTAGAGGCCTCTTTATGATGTCATTATACGGGGACATTGCATAGCTATAAGGTCACTGTAAGGACATGTTTTAGGAGGGATGAAAAAGCATACAAAATATACAGTTTTCACCAGGCACACGATCACTTATGATGTTTAAAAATCTGCACATCTTATTTTCCCTCAGTCATAATGAAATTTGCAGTTAGTGTGCAAAAAATGTAAACTTTTAATGCTGTGTCCTGAGCTGAGTCCTCCAACATATATATTAATTACTTGAACAAGAGAGTGTCATTCGGTAAAATAATAAATGAAGTCATCTTTAACTTATGAGAACTACCAACAGGATTTGCTCTTCCATGCCCTTATTTGTTAAACTTTTGGAACACTGTGCTCTGTACAAAATTGTGCGGTGTCTCTTATCATTCTTTTTTTTTTTTTTGCATCCCTTAAGTTCAGAGACATTAGCAGGGTGTGGCTTTTTTTCCATTAAAGGCTGTTTTGGGTAACATTAATCTAAGATCTATTTTGTTATGCTAACATCTAAAGGCCTTATAATAATAATTTCTATTTGGCAGCATCACAGTCAATTTCACTGATGTGAAGTTGTTTTAATTCTCTTTTTCAGGGGTGAGAAAAGCTGCAGCGATTCTGAGGTGACTTCTTCATATTTTTCATCTTTTACCGCAAAGGGATTGCCAGGGAACTATACAAGAAAGAAATGCAGATAAGCAATACCACCATCAGCAAAAAGGGAAGGGAAATGGTATTTGCTTTCTTGTCAGACTTGAACAAAATCAAAGGCAGCTGTAAGCTTTCAAAGAGGAACAACAATTTAAGTCTGCAAAATTTCTAAAACTTGAATGGATATGGAAATATTGATGCCCAGATGACTGGTTGCAAATTTATAACATATTTTCACTAGTTTGTGGTAATACTGACTGCAAAAGAAGGTGTCTGGCAATAGTGAACATAAACATAATGTGCGTGAACACACACACAATATAGTGATTATAGTAGTGGCAATATGACCTTCCGTTTATGCTCTTCAACAATTTTTCTCACTTCTAGCACTCAGCATGTCAAAAGACAGAGCTGAAGGGGAAAGCTGCCAGGTCATCTGGGAAAAACCCCCTGAAGTCCACGCGCAAATCTGGACTCTGCCTTCCCTGACTGGAAGGCCAGTCCCCTGGAGCAGTCGCCAGCTCTGCCTTGCACCTCCCAGTGTCCTCCCATCTGCACAGACAGACAGCTTCCAGGTTGCTTGCTGCTAGGCTCACCAGCGGAGCTGCAAACCTGAGTGCTTGCAGGCGCGTGGGAGAGCCAGCACCGAATGCATCTGAGCCTCTTCATGATGTAAAGAAAGTGGGAGAGGCAAGGTATCGCGACAGCTTCCCAGGATGCTCTTAGGAAAAATATAACCTATGCAGTCTGGGTTCATAAATCCTTTACTCTTTGGATTTGTCCTCCTAAATCTTCAAGGTACTTCTGACAATATTTCTTTTAATATGAATTTATTCTTTTTGGAATACTTACTGAAACGTTAATAAATCCTAGAGTCAGTAGACTTACACCAAAGCCGACCTTCTCTGTTAAGGTTAGGAAGGAGTGCCGTTGGCATAGGTTGAATTGAAGGGGATTTCCTTTTGTTTTGCAATGTGCATGCAGACAAGCAGGCACCAAGCTACAAGTGAGTAACTTTCCCAGTAATCCTCCAAGGCGTGTGACAATATGACCCTGAGCTTTTACAACTAAGAACAGTATGGTATGTAAATATTATGAACATATATGGTAAGTGCTCTACTGGCTGAATAACATGGAAAATGATTCCTGAGAATGCCTAGCTGACCCTAAAGCTACACAGATTATTCTTTTTTTTTCCACAGCATTCATCTCTGTTCAAAACCATGATGATATATTAGATGCAAGTTCACTGGAACAGGAATTATGTCTTGTTTTCTTTATTTCTCAATTAAGCATCCATTTTGGATATAAAAAATCAAAACGAGAAATAAAAAAATACTGCTTTGTATTTGCCACTACATTCTTTCCAGAGAGAAATAATCACATGTTGAAATGAGAACATTTTAACTGCTAGCTGGAAATCAGGATGTCACTGTGACACATTAAATGATTCCAAAGAACGTGACTTGCTCTCTAAAGATAAGCACTTAAAAATCTTAAGAAAATCTGTTCTTATTTCTTTGAAATGGCATCTGTTAAATATATTAATCTATTGGGGGGAAAAGAAAAAAATAATATAGTTTTAAGCCTGTGAACAGAAATTTAACAACACAACAAAAAGTTACCTTTTTGTAATGAATATATACTATGCTAAAAACTTATCACTGGCACTAAAACAGTGTGCAATACTGAGGTTTATTTAAACACAAGCAACTAGGATAAAGCAGAAGAGGGAAAAAATGCAGTGGAGATTTACTGATTTTGAAATGGAAATAAAAAGTTATGAATACCCTTTCAATAGCACTCCCAAATGTTGCAAGGGCCATATATTGTCCACCCATTTAATAACCAATATACTTTTATGTCTTGTGGCTCACAATATGCTCTGCCTTTGGAAGTTTCCATCTCTTAACATGTATAAGCATCAGCAGATTCTTCCTGTTCTCACTGTGTATTTTCCTGATTTGCAATTCAGCTTTCATTATTGATAGAGACTTGGAACCTGCAACTCACAGAGAAGTCCCAAGAGTGTGGATTTATCCACAGAATTATACCAAGAATAAATTAGACCATGGACTTCAGAGGCACCACTCACAGGGGTATGAACTACTGGCTCCAGTCCACTGTTTCTGTACTTTGGTTATTTCCATTTAGTTTAACTTGATTAGATTCCAGCACTCGGTAAACTTGATCAAATTTTTTTTGAAGAATATGTTTGCATATCAACTACATTTTTCATATCCTTGCTCAACCTCTGGAAAAAGCTCTTAACAGAAAGGGAACTTGCAGTTTTGCCTGTAAAATAGAAACAACCAAATTTCCACTATGATTTGGGATCAAGCGTCGGGTGCTGGAAGAATATGTTGCAATTATCTAGGTGAACTATTAACTGAAATGTAAGGTTATGAACTGAGGTAAGATTATTTTCTGCAGTGTCACTGTGAACACACTATTCCTGCATTTTTCCAGCATGATACAGTGCTTATGATTGATAGTGGCTGTTAGGTCCAGACTGGGAGCAACAGCATCCTGTTCTCAGATTCTTCCTCTGCCTAATGCTCCTTGCTTCTTCTGTTAACATTCTGCTAATTCCTGGTAACCCTGCTATTCTTCCAAGGGCCTTAAAAAAACACCACTTTCTTCACCATGCCATTGTTTGGTCATCACTTTGTTCTTATGAGAACATCTGAGCTAATCTTAAGAAAAAAATGAAGAAGAAAGAAGAAGGGAAAAGAAAAAAAAAAAAAAAAGGATTGAGATCAGACAAAAAAATGGTGTAGTAGTGTAGTAGCAAGGAGTATCTCCTGCATCCACTTACTGAAGAATGCAGAGTTAAATTTTCAAAACAGGAATTCAACTTGTACTTCATACAGACTAGAATTTTCTATTGCAGAAAACAAGTAATGAACAGAAATGTTCTATCTCATGGTCTCAGACTGCTGACTATATTTCAGAGCAGTTGAGGATTTGTTAGAAGTTTGCCCTTGTGAACAACTATGTCCTTAGGGGAAAGTCCTATAGAAAGGTTTTCCTTTTAAGGTCTGATCAAATCCCATTGAAGCCAGTGGAAAAACTCCTGTTGACTCTGAGTTCAGGACCATATAGAAATCAGTCTGGTGACAACTAATTTTTTAACTCCTGACAGAAAATTAGAATTGATGAACTGATAAAAATAACATGCAAGTAATTCTGCAAAATTATTTCAGGGTATATTTCACTACTGTTGTTGCTAGGCTCTTGCCACCTCTTGTTCACAGATATTCAGGCTAAGTTGCAGCCTAGACATGACAACGTTTGAAAACATTTGAAGTTCAAAAGTTTTTGGGTGAATGATCAATCATCTGGAAATTCATCACAGAAATCCATTATACAGTAGCTGTCACCGTTTCCGTCTTTTGTTTAATCAACCACTCAAGTGGAAGCCTCAACTAGGTCCAAGATTTGTTTAAAACTAAGGTTATAAATCACCTTATACACAGAAGAAATATTTCTGGATACTAAATAATCAATTATATAGCTTTCAAAAACCCCAGAGGATAAAATTTGAGTGTCAGTACCATTTTTTTCCTCTAAAGCTTTAGCATAAACAGTCGTCTATAAAGTTATACAAATCATACAGAAAGTTGAGCATTATGTTAACAAGATGAGAAGAGCTAAAAGAATTGCTACCCTCAGCACAGCAAAATTTATCAGAAAGCAGCTGATTTTAGCCAAGATATTTGCACCCACATATTTATAAAGTTGTGTTACAGACCTTGTAGTAGTGGAATGCTATAAGGTCATGCAGAATTTTCACTGCGTAATTTATGAATGCAAAACTTCAGGCTATTACGTGCTGCCATTTATGTAGCTTAAAGGTTCACAGACATCTCTGTAAATTATCAAGTGGGAATTCAGAAGACAGAAAGAGGAAGGAAGAACCACAGGCATGAAGTTGCTGACCCCGGAGCCATGCAGAGATAGTGCCACACTCATCTACACCCTGTTGCAGGATAATGAAACTACAGCAGGAATAGTAGGATCAGCAATGTGTCCATTGCTTTGCTGCCAGCCAAGGGATTAATGCAAATAATCTGAATTTTGTTAATATACTCTTCAGGGAATGTGACTAGCAAGTAGATGCTACTTGTTCTGCTCTTCTAAGATGGATTTGGCAACTATCAGTTCATAAGTACACAGGACAGCCATGGGCAGTAACATCTTTAGGGGGTCACATCCAAATCCAGCAAGGCTCATGAATCAGAAACTTGTCTGAGTGGTTTTGTGAGATACATACAGTTTTAAATACAGAATTCATGCTAAATAAAATCAGCTTTATACTGAGTAACCATGGGAGAAGGAGAACGCTAGGGTGTAAACAGTATCTTAGTTAGGCACAGAATATGAAGATTATTTCATTTCACAACACTTGGTGAGACAGAAGAAATGAAGATAAACTTCATTCTTCACTTGGAGATCAGGGGACAGTTTCACCTTCAACTCTCTCCTTAAGAGCTGCACATGAGTGGGCTCATTGTTGTGGTTTCTCACATTATTCAGACGCAGCACACATTGAAGATGGCTGACAGAAGAATACTCAGCTTAACCCAACACTGTCCTGACCCAGGAGGGCAAATCTCGTATTCCAGCTTCCCACGCACTGCAGTCCTGTACATGTTTATCTGTTGCACAACAATCATAATGATAGTCATTTACCAGATTTCTCCCCCTCCCTACTAATTAGTTCATATTCCATATTCATCTCTGAGTAATGCAAGGCTGTGATTTCCACCCTACCTGTGGGTCAAAGACACCTTGTGGTAGACCATATTCTTCTGTCTTTGTGCATTACAGGGTATGGAGGGAATCAGAGAAGGAAGAACAAACAATAGAAGGGTGTACTCAAATAACAGAATTCCTTGTTCTTTCTTCAGCCCAGTGCAATAGGTGTACACATGTACAAAGATAATTCCTGGTGAAAATGAATATTCCTTTGTGGGAGTCAGAACTGAATCAGGATTGACACTGATTTCAATTGCAGATGCTGGCACAGAGTAAAATTATTTTTCAAACACCGAAGCTTTCCCTGGTAAAGTATTTAAGGTTGCATTTTCAGGCTAGAAGGAAAAAGTGATGAAAAGTTCTTAAAACTGAAGAAACAAAATCCTTGATACTGATCCAAAGCCCTGCAAAACAAGATCCCATATGGCAATGGCAAATCTTAAGAGAATGGAGGAGGATAAAATGGGTACATTTTCCTTCCTTTCTCTCTCTTTTACCCCTTTGTTTTTTAAAATTGCATGTAATATGTCACAGGAGGGTCTCTGCCAAAGACGTGTTTTCACCATCGTTCACAAACAACACACATTCTTTACTTCATTCATTGTGGCCCTGTAGGGAAAGGGGCATATAGTAGGTAGCCAAAGGCCCCATATAGCACCAGGCAGTGCAGCACAAAGGCATTAGTCCAACTTCTGAAAGCATCATACCCATATTTTCAGACGAGATTAGCAGTTCTTTTTACTGTTGTGAAGGTTCTCTGTGCTTGAGATAGTCCTTCTACCACCGTTGTTTAGTATTGCACAATAGTGAATGATACATTTATGCAAAGCATAAATCTTTCTACCCAGTTTCAAAATATCTGTTTCTGATATCCTAGTGCATGGGAACAACCTGGTTGTCCTTGGTCGTGTTCGTGTTTTGCAATGTGTATAAAGCGTCTATGATCCTAACTGATTCTCCTCTGTCCTAGTGAAAGGTAGTCAAGGAACAATCATCTTGGTATTACTGGTTATTATTGATTGATTGTACTGTTAAGGATCTATAGGCAGTAAATGAGAAAATGTCCCTGTTTTCCTGTGCAGGTTCTGCAGACTAAATGAGGCTTCTCAAGAAGCTTGTTGTCTGAATAAAACCTCAGAAAGACTCTCTGTTTCTCCAATCTCCTGCCACAGACCATCCTTCCACAGATTTTACAAGCAAATGTTGCTTTGGCAATGAGTTCAATCCTTTCTCTTCCATAACCAAGTAGCTTTATGCTTGTAGGTAGAGACATTTGTTACTCATCTGTGGAAGAGTTTTCACAGTGGGGCTTGAAATACCTGTTAACATTCATCCTGAAAATTCAGGTCCTAAAATAAAAAAGGACCATAAAACACAGTCAGCATATATTATGTATAAAGGCAGCATTTCAAAGATGCACTGCAAATTCAAGTAATATATGCAAAAATTGCAGACAATTTTTGGGTACTTTTTACCTTATGTTAGCTGGCAATCATTCTATTTTTATTTTCCAGTTGACACAATATAAGGTGGTACGTTTCAGTCCTAATATGCATCAGTCATAATGTAGTACAATCATAATTCAGCCCTTAGTACTGGGGGGATATAATTCATTTTATTGCTTCATGTTTCTCTAAGAACTATATGGATTTAGACCAATGGAAGAGAAAACTTCACTGAAGTGTCTTTCTATAAAATGTCAAGTAATAAAGAACATCATAGCCATCACCTACTACAAGGTGCAAATATTTCACAGAGGGTCTTGGGAGAAATTTACACTCAATTTATAGCATTCTGTAGTAGTTGGGAGGGTAGTAATCGGTAGCTCAATCATTACTAATTACTACTTCAACCTCCTAATCGCTTTGATCCTAGATGAAGAGTAAAATACGTTGTGTGGTGACAAAAGTTAGCAACTGCCAAGTTAGTCTGGACACTGAAGAGCCAAGATTGCTTACAGTGTTATCGTGCTCTTTATATCTGTTGTGTATTCCCTGGAAACAATGAGGAGGCATTACTTTCAGAATGACCTACATAAATCTTCCAGACTGTGCTCTGCTGCCTGTTTTAGTCCTGCTTTTATACCTCTGTGAACAACACACCATTACTTCTTTAAAAGCTCTGCAGTTCCTAGTGAATAATTTGAATCAGTTCATCCCACACACATCACCACAGATGTCATGTTTGAATATCTTGACTCAGACAAAGAAGGTATTCTCCTAAAGTGATAAATTACGTGAGGGAGCTGTATTTAGCTGACAAAGGAAAGAAGAGTGCGTCCACGGTAGGCAGTAGTTTCATAGTTTTGGAGTATTTTTTTTTTCTATGACCTGTTTTATTTTATTTAGTAGGTCAAGGCCTAGTTAACTTTGGAAATGTGTTCAATAGACAGAGAAAAGTTTCCATATGACCATCTAAAGCAACCATGGGAAGCAAACTCCTGTACACCTTCCATATTAGAACGTTCTTTCTTTTTTGCTACATGTTGTGTGTTATACAGTAAACCATGGGACTGCAATATTATTTTACTGAAGAATTACAAATGAATTAACACTTCATTTTTAAATTTTGATTTGCAAGTAAATCATAATTTAATCACAAATAAAATAAAAATCTGAACTTGTGCAGTTATTTAAATATATCCCTAGAGTATAATGCCATTTAGGAACAGACTCCCCTCTGACAGAGAATGGGGGCTTTTTATAGTGAACCATTAAAAATAACAGCTAATTTGAAACATATACAAATACAAGTGAAACACATTAATTTAAGAGCATTATTTTTACCATGTATCTTGAGGTAGTGTGTGGGTATACTCATTTAACATAACTTGAGTTTTTGGAAAACTAGAGTTAAATTCCACTCAATATACAACTGAAGCAAAATACAAAAAAGAAGCATTGTTGGAAGCATTCTGATCACTATCAGTGTTACAAATGACAGGAGCTATGGAGGTTTTATAAACATTTCTTCACGACAAGGGTAAAAGTTAATGGTTATCCGGCCTCCATAAATGCAACCACCTGGTATTCCTGTTGACCTACACCATATTCCAGTTTTAACTGTGGTATTAAAAATATGGGAAGAGATGCCAGCCTGTTTGTTTTTCCCTTGCTTGCCCTCTGCAGTCACAGCACCATGCAACCTCCAGTCACACTTTGTGCCTGGAAGTATCGTTGTATACCATCCCATGTTATTCTTCTTTCTTGGAAAAATGCTTTTAAAGACGACCCAGTTGCCTGCTGCAGACTTGTATAAAGCATCTTTTTCCCCAGAAAAGGAAGGAGAGGGACTCAGATTTGTGCAAATTCCAATTGTTCTGTTTGTTGAGGTGCTGAGCAATTTCGTCTGTCAATTCAGTGGTGTGATTTCAGCAATTCCAGAAGCTGGCTCATTAGATTTTGAAAGATCACAGGAAAACAAAGACAATAAAAAAAAACAGCCAGCCAATATAACTAACGGACTCCGAAACATCCTATCTAGTTTTTTTTTTTTTTTTTTACTTTTTCATAAAGTCTATGAAATGAATCTTGGAAGAAAAAAAATCAAAGGGCTTTCTGAAATAATAACCTCAAAGGCAAGCAGTCAGAATTAACCCTCTTAAAATTAAAATGAATAGGAAACTGTAAGAAACTAGTTTACAGGAGGCATAAGAACATCTGGCTTTCCTGAAAATTAATAATAATAATACAAAAAAATCTGCTGTCTGTGAAAAAAAAATAAGAAAAAAAGCATTGTTTCTCTTTTCCATCAGACATCATAGAAACAGCATTGACTTCAGTGCCATAACATGATTACAGCTCCAAGAATGGAACACCAGGTCACAGACCATGTCATTCAAAAATAAGAGTAATTCCATTTGCTGATGTCAGCAGTTTTCACAAAATGACTAAAATACCCCTTCACTTAAGTGTTCAGCTGCTTGGATGACTTGGGTTTTTTTTCCCCCCTCTTTTGGATGGAAGACAGTTCGGCAGAATTGCGTTGGCTATTGTAAGCACAGCCTGTACTCTGTCTCAATGTTTGACCTTACATTCTTTCTTTTATATGAGATGGAATTCATTTTCCTTGGGCTACGATAAAATGAGAACACCATGGAAGTTTGCATCGTTGGCAGAGGTGAAGGGTGGGCTGGAGTAGATGACCTAATTGGGCTTCTCCATCTCTATGCTCTCTCTATGCTGCAAAGTTCTGTGATGAGCTGTTGGTTTAATTTTACAGGACCTTGGTGGCCAGCTTGTAAAATCTGGCTAGAAGGAACGTAATATAACTTATTACATTGCTATGTCTGAGTTTGTTATTTGTTTGCTTAGAAGATAACTTCCTCAGCTTATAAATCAGAAAAATAAAGGTAGTCTTCTTTAACACCTTGAAAGTGCATCTATTCAGATGAATCTTTGTAGCTTCAATGGGGCTTTTCCATGCATTTACCCATGCTGATAGGCTGATGGCTTAAGGGTGTGACAGAGTGGAGACAGAAAGCCCTCACAAACTTAGAAAAAGACCTGGGATCTGTTGTTGGGTGGGATTTTTAAAATATAACATTATGTATAATTACTACTTTCTCTCAGTATCATAAAATTGGATTTCACAAATGATTTGCACTAGGGAAACTTTGCTGTAGAGTTTGCATATATCAAAAAGAAGCTGATTTGGAAGAATAAATTTTGGAAAAACCCCTCATCTGTAGCTTCCATTTCATTTGGGCCTTATCAAGTCCCCAAAATAATTAATGGTTCTTTCATGCACTGGGGAATTTCTTTGAAAGAGGTAGAGCAGCTAAGGAAAAGACACATTGTCTTTATTTGCTCTAAATTACTCAATTTTGATTTAGAACTGTTACTATAAGGAAATACTTGTACTCCTACTGCTACTGAAAAAGAAACATTCTAGAAAATTGAGGAAATTATAAGGGGAAAATACATATAAATAACAGATTTCCCTCCTCCTCACCTCTCAAATTGCACCTGTCAAATGATGACCTCGTTTGCATCCCAATACATGGAGTGTGATAAATTGCTCAGAAGATCAAACTAATTAAGTAGCTGTTATTGTTAAAAATGTCCTCTAAAAAAGAAAAATTAAGTTGTATTTAGCACTCAACACCTACACACCGAAGTACATAGCCCAGATGAGCTAATCTTTAAAACTGGCGTAGAAGTGAGCTAATGTTTTTAGGGAATTGTGAGCACAATATGGCAAGAGATCAATAACAACTTAAAAAAAAAGCCCTCACCTAAAACTACTCAGCTGCGAGCAATAAAGTAATACCAAATTACAAAATGTGTTAACTGTTTTTTTTGACTTATCATCAGTTTTGTGCAGTTTCATATGACAGGCTTCTGTCCTGAAGCAGTGACAGGGTGCTCTGTATGACAATGTGTACCTTGATGACTTACAGCAGCTATACAAAAAAAAAAAAATGAAGACATTATCTTTGCATTATGATAGAAATACATTTATAATGCTGAATAAACTGGAAGCAAGCTCACAACCTACGTGCTTGCTGTGTATGTGTATACATGTATGGCACATGCACATATGAATCCCAATAACAGAATTCTGGTTTTAAAGCATGCTGTTGGCCTCAGGAGCTAAGAAACTAAATTTGTGAGCTGTTAAATGTCAGAGCCGACCTCTGGGAGTTTGAGGAGGGATGATGTGGTGAAGGGCAGGCTTCAGGTCATGTTTTATACAAGAAGTTTAATTGTTCTGGCTAGGAAGCAAAAGTGACTCATTTACTTGAAGTGGGTTTCTATCTCCCAATGCAGATTTCAAATGGGGGAGGATACTGCTAGCAACAATATCTTTAAAAGAATTGGACTGGTTTACTCCAGTATTTTAACTACTTCCATTCAGATACATTTGTTTTGGACACATAATTTGATAGTGTTCCAATGATAGCAAAAAACAGTGCTTTTGTCACCCTTCTTGAACCCATGCAAGTCTTTTTGTTGTGTTTAAATCAGGGTTTTTTTTTTTGCCAAAGAAAATCGTAACCTAGTGGGCCCTTTCTGAGCCTTTTATTGAGAAATGTAATGAACTATTTAACTGTATAGGTTGTAAAGTCATCATGACACTGGATTTGTGGTGTTGCTCTTTTCAGTTTCACTCCTGTCTCAGAAAGCTCCTGCTGCAGATTAAGCATACTCATTTTGAACTATGACAAGACATGGCTAATGAGTATATATCACTTCCTTAGCAGCATCCAATTTATTGATGAAGGGCTCTTATTCATTTCAGTTCAACTTGTCTGCATCCTGCTTTGTCCTCTTTCATTTATCAAGCTCTTCTTCCTTGGTTGCCAGCCTATTCTCAGCCTTTAATTACCTTCAGTTTCAATTTTGTAAACTCCTGGTTTTGGTGACATATTTGGTTTAAAATGTGAACTCCACTAAAGAGTTTTACCCTTCAAAAGACATTATATTTTGTATTTACTTTTTGATCCTCTTAAAATTAAAATAAATAATTTAGTGGTTAAGAATTCTTGCTGATTCACAATGCTTTTGTATTTATAAATACATTATTGCTGAAGTGGGTCAACTCACTGTCTCTGAGTACCTGATCATAAACCACTAAAATTAAAGTCAGCCTGTTATGGAGAAAGGAAAAGACCCAAAGAGCATGATGCTATGCAAAGTGCTCTCTTTGTGCTAAGGAAGCAATATAGATTATATTTTCAAACCATAGCTAAGGCTGCATTTCAAGCTGCGTAGAAAGTTTTTTCTCTTCCATAGGAAATGTGACTTCTAAGAGAAATGATTGAAGCCAAAGCTAAAAATACTGTAACTATAAACTGGGTATTTTTAATCATAGTAAATCATAGAAATGCTGTGTGGAAGGGACTTCCAATAGTCATCTAGTTGTACCTCCTGCCTGAAGCAGGATTACCAGCCTTCCACTGAGCAGAACCATTCCTCTTCCAGAGGTTGTAATACCACTCATATGGCTTCTTTGTTCATCTAAAGCTAAAAGCCTCAGAGTCAGTTGCTTGTATTCCTCTAATGAAGATGATTTGCAGGCTGCCTTCAGGCATAAGTCCCATGACTTCTACTGGCACAAGGTGAAATTCCTACTGCAGTAATGATACTGTGCCTGGCAATTATAATGTTGACTTAATTAAAAATTGAGAGAATTTTCTGAAAATGAGATTTACTGATGAGTAAGATAAATAAGAAAATATAAATAGATGATATATGAATGTATACTAAAAATTGGGCCAAGCTGCTCTGAAGTTTGGAAGGCTGACATCCATAAAACAAATGCAAATATTGGGCATATGCAAACCTAATGAGGTTCAACAAAGCAAAGTGTAAGGTCGAGGTAATCCCAGATGTGTATACAGACTGGGAGAAGAACTTCTTGAGAGCAGCCTTACTGAGAAGGGCTTATGAGTCCTGGCTGACAAGAAATTTAACACAAGCCAGCAGTGCGCGCTGAAGCGTGGAAGGCCAATGGCATCCCAGGCTGCATCAGAAGGGTAGCCAGCAGAGTGAGGAATGTAGATAAGTGTCCTCCTCTACTCTGCTCCCATAAGGCCCCATCTGTAGTACTGCATCAAAGTCTGAGGCCCACGACACAAAAAAAGATGTCAAGTTTTTGGAGAGGGTCCAGAGGAGGGCCAAGAAAACAAGAGGGCTGGAGCACCTCTCCCATGAAGAAAGGCGGAAGGAGATGGGCTTGTTCACTCTGGAGAAGAAAAGGCTCCAGGGAGACCTCATTATGGCCTTCAAATATTTAAAGAGAGATTACCATCAGTAAGGAAATTAACTTTTTACTCAGGTAAGTAGTGATAGGACAAGGGGGGAATGGTTTTAAACTAAAGGTGGAAAGACATAGATTAGATGTTGCAATACAATGGAAAGCACACCAGTGACAGCAGAGCAGCAAGGTCCCAGGCTGCAGCAAACAAGGATAAGCCCAAATGCAGCAGCCATGGGCACAGAAATAAAGGAAAAAAAGCTGCTTACCTTCAGAAAGCCTCAGGTACATAAGAATCTCCAGCAAAATACCCTTCCTTCCACTGCCAACCCTTAAATGAGGTCTGGGAAGGGGTGGAGCCAGGATCCACCCCTTCTGGTCACTCAGTTGCACTGCTTGCACCTGAGCTCCCCTGGGTTGGCCCTGCCTTCCCACCAGGTCCTCAATCCCAGTTTCAGGCCGTGATTTAGCATTTCTGCTAGAGATGTAGGGGAAGTTTTTCACTGAGAGGGTGGTGAGGTGCTGGAACAGGTTGCCCAGCGAGGTTGTGGATACTGTCTCTGGAGGTGTTTGAGGGGTGGTGAGGTGCTGGAACAGGTTGCCCAGTGAGGTTGTGGATACTGTCTCTGGAGGTGTTTGAGGCCAGGCTGGATGGGGCCCTGAGCAATCTGATCTAGTACTTGATCTAGTTGTTGACAGCCCTGCCTGTGGCAAAACCTGGTGTTCCCTGAGGTCCCTTCCAACTGAAGCCATGCTATAATTCGGTGCTCTTTTCAGCTCACTAAGGATATAATTGGAGGCAAATCACAAATATTTTTCTCCTTCCTCTGAAATTCAGCTATTGAAAAACATCTGAATATTGTTTTTTCTGAGTCCAGGTGTGGTATCAGAGTTCTTTCATGTACCTGGAACCTAGACCAAGATAAATTAAATATGCTATCAGTTAAAATAATATCTGCTCAAAAATGGTATGGAGATAAATATATGCCTTATATTACTTCTTTTCTTATGACCCTACCTGCTGTGTTCTGTTTGTGCCTAAGAACCCAAAGCACTTCACTTTGCTGCAGATTTTTCTTAAAAATATTTTCTTTGGTTTCAGTAAAGACCACGCTAGCCAAAAATCTGTACTGAAGATCTGGATCAAGGTTAACAGCTCAGTGAACTAAACCCAAGTACTGTATCTGAAGACAGAAACATGAAACCTTATGAGAACTGTAGGTCAGTGAATGCAGCCCTTTACTACTGCAATCAACCATGGTACACAATCTGCCTCGGAAACTAATCAAGTTCTTTCTGTTCCTGTGAATCCCACTGGAAGGCTGCATCAGCATCACGCTATTCAGATGGCTAATAACCTCTTCTCACTTTTGGTTTGTGTTTATTCATTCCCACTTTAAAGCCATTAGCTTCTTGGTCAACACTGCTGTATAGAAGCAATTGCTTTACTCCCTCTGAAATGTTCATATATCACAAACAAATCCCCTTCTTGCTTTTGTTCTCCTAAGATATATTAATAATTTATTTTCATTTTCTCTAATTCCTCTAATGAGTGCAAAAGCTTGAGTTTCTAAAGCTGTTCCAGTTTAAGTTAATCCATTTTAAACATATTTGACCAAAAAGAATACCTTATGACCTTCTGTCTGTCAATGGTGATGTCTCTTCTGTCTGTATATTTACTTTCTGCTTTTATTTCTTTTGTCTTTCTTTCTTTCTTTCTTTCTTTCTTTTTTGGTGAGGTATTTGCTACATCCTTTTCACAGATTATAGGTTGCGAGGGTGTAATGCAGGAAATTAAAAGAAAGCAGAATATAGCTTTGCTTTTGAGGTTCCAGCTTATAGGACAGGTTTCATTTCAGCCATCATCAGTTTCAATTCATTACAACTTGTAGCCTACATAATTTGTTTTAAAGAAGACCCAAGACCCAGGTCTCAAAGTAAAACTTAGGAAAGACCACACACTTAGCTACCTTACTTCATATCAAACCATAAGAAATCATAAATATTCTCTCTTTAATTAAACAGATTTATGAACTGAAATCAAACACTTGAATTATACAGTCCAAGATTTTAATTTTTAATGAAAAATGAAAACAGGTGTATTTCCTATTATTGTCAATTAACTGTAAAATTTTTTGCATAAAACAATTAGAGCAAGGCACCTTCTCTTTGCCTCCATATTGAACTCTTCTGGTATGCAGAGTGTTTAAAAACACAATCCAACCACAAACTTTGTCATCATACGCTGGGAATAAACAGACGACTCAGTATCAAGACCAACAGAATTATTGTTTTTATTATATATATTATATATATATAATATATATAATATATTATATAATATATATATATATATTATATATATAATAAAATATAATAATTATATATATTATGCAACCAACCAACTTTTTTGATCGTTTCTGTTAAGGGGTTTTTCACAAGCTGTTTTTAACCTTTCCTGTGGCAATGTATCATTATTTCTCAAGTACAACTGAATTCCACATAGTTCTTTCCTGACAGCTCTTATGAACATTTCCTGATGTATGCAAAGCACATGCAGTAATAGACCTGATTAGATAAACAAATATAAATGCGCCCTTAAAATGAGAGGAGCAGGCCACATTGCTTTTGTTGTATTTCTTCCAAGATGCAATGTGTCTTCCTGATCTCCTGATGCCAGTCAGAATCAACATGTGAAAAGCAGTCCAAGGAAAAGCAAAGGAGATAAGTATCTTCATCAAAGGAGTATATTTAGTGCATGGACAGAGGGGGTAATGTTTTCGCATTGCATATAATTATATTTTGGAACTTGTTACAACCTGACGTTGTGAAGGCCAAAAGTTTAAAGAGATTCTTTTGGTGATTAGACCAGCTCATTAGGGACAGGCCCAGTGGTGAATACATAACGCAATCCAACTCAGTCCCCAACTCAGTCCCCCTAAATTGCATATTACAAGACAAGGAGCTCTGTAATTCATAAGAGAAAAGGTCACTGCTAAGTGCACTATCACTACTGCCAAGGATGGGCTACTGAGTTAGAGAAATCTTTGTCTTGATACAGGATGGCTTTTCTCACGTTCTAAGATGGATTCAGGTGAACAAATGGAACAATATATTGAGGTGTTGTAAGCGAAACCTTATCAAATCTCTGGTGTGCTTACAAAAAAGCTATCTGCAAATATAGCTTTTGAGGTCTTGAACGGAATGAGAAATGCAAGTATATATTTTCAGGTCTAATTCGTACAGACTTCATATGGTACTTTTGTTTCAGTGGATCTCTGCCAGCATTCTGAGAAAAGGATAACACACACATGTATATCCCTGGTGTACGGATTTGTCTGATCAGAAATTGTTAAAAATTCTAGTAAAGATACACTCAGTAAATGTTACTCCACAAGAGAAAACAGTGGGCAGTGATGACAGACAGACTTGTACTAGATGGTAATAAATTCAAGAAAGTATAATAGGGCTCTTTAGTAGCAGAGGGAAATCAAAGCCTGTTGAATGTTTTGGCCAGATGAATACTTTGAAATTTCAGTGTGTACTTAGACCTCTTGCTTCTACAATATGGAGGTTGAAATTTTCAGTGAACAACCTCTCCAGTGAGACTTACCAGACAGTCTGTTTCTGGTTAGGACAGAAATAGAAGATGAACATTTTTTCATATGTTATTTGAGCACTGTCGTCTGCTAGCCTGAACAAAAGTTTGCAAATGGCTAAAGAAATGAAAAATAACAGTTATCATTAATTTCTGGTTTACTTGGGAGTCTACTGTCAGTAACAGAACTGTAGGTCCCTGATTGAAGGGCAGGCGAAGAAGTGAAGGTAGCGCTACAAAAAGCAACAACTTCAACATTTACTGGAAAATCTCTTGGCAGCCAGCATGGTACGAGCAGCGTGTGGGTTGGTGGCCAGAGAGTATCCATGAGTGACAGGATGAGACACTGTTTCAGCAAGTTGTTCCCTTACTCTTCATTAAAAGTATTTCTATGTAGCTGCAAATAGAAGCTAGAACTGCCTTGGAGTCAGTCCTCAAGGACCAACAGGACTAGGAGCATAAAGGGGCATTACACTCTATTGCTCTTGGCCCACAGTGGAAATGTGGTTTGAGTTCTGAAAGGGCTCAGGTTAGTCTTCGTTTGATACAAATAGTTTCAAGAAGCTTTAGATTTCAAATAGGTCAAACTGGCATGCTAGTAGCCCTTCTACAAGGCTGCCACATCCAATTTGATTTTAGTCTACTGGATGATATGCAGTAACCAGATACCAAATTTGGGTCTGCAGAATCAGAGTGGCCTGTACAAACTACTCAACAGAATTTAATGCACTAGTGTGGGGAACACAGCTACGCAGGAATTCAGTGTTACATGTATAACAACAACTTACTTTTGTCAGTTTGTTATTTGCTTTGTGTTGCTGGACTTGTGGGTGCTGAGGGTTTGTTGTAAATGACTGTTCCCCAGTATTGGTTCACAATGTTGCTTTTCATTAGAATGTGGTGAGCTATCTGAAGCCCGCTTTATATGAAGTGTTTGGAAATGCATTTGCAATAATGAATGGGTCGTGGAAATTCATCAAGTCATACAGAGGTTGATACTGTGAAGCAATGAATTAACAATAATAACAGCAACTGATGCTGTGGGTTGTTTTCATTCTAAAGTAAACTAACACATATACAATACATGCTGGTTGCATTTTTTAACTCTTTCCATTTTGAGCACAGACAAACAGAAAAGGTGAATGCTGTTAAGAGGTAATATTCTTAGGAAGAAGTTTGACAAATGCAATTACAGCAAGTGGTTGTAGCTTGTATTGCACGTGGGTAAACACGTGCTTTCACACCAAGGGAAAAGTTTAGCTTGGCAGCTGGGGCTGAGAAGCATGACTCCAATCTCACTTAAAGCCAAAACTGCAGAAACCAAAGCCATTTCCAAAAATAACATCAAAATTAGAGCCTTGAACGTCCTCAGACTGGTCATGCTGAGAATGATGATCCTGGGGACCAACAAAGCTACTGAGTCCCCTACGGAAATGTTTTTGTGTGCTGATTTTGTGTTTCAGCCATAGGGAAAGAAATTTATTTCTGCAATTAAATACAAATATAAATCACCTTAGTTCTGTTTTAGGATTATTTTGTTATTTAAAAATGGTTATAGATTTTCAGGGCTTTTTTAGAATAATGCTAGGCTAATACAGAAGACTAAATCCTCTTAATTGACATTCATCAACATGGAAAGTAGATTAGAGGAGATTCACAAATAACTTTCTTGCAAGCATAGACTATGCTTCTGAGATACTTACAAAGCCTCAGCTGATGTAACATTTCAATGTCCCACTCCCTCTCAGTCATTTTCCTTTCCAAATTCCCCCCAGTGTTACGAAAGCAGGGAGTCATTGTTTCTACTTTCAAGTTGGAAAGCCTACAGCCTGCTAGGAAATCTTTATTGAGCAAGGGTAAGAAATCTAAATTTTAAAAGGATCCTAGTCTCTAGTCCTTCCTCAGGAGATTAAATGCACAAGCAGTATGGGGATCTGGATTTCACATTCTCTTCAGTCAAGTTTAATGCAAGACCTGCTGGGAAACATCCTCCTTGATGATGGGAATGTGTGAATTCAAGTGAATCCTGCTACTTTGGTGTCATGAGACCTACCCGATGAATTCCAGAAATTCTTAGAAGAGAGAGAGGTGCCAAATTGTCCATTTAGGCAGAGAAAAAATTTCAGGTGCTTAAGGAAAGTAACTCATGTAAATATACGTATGTTGGTGATAATGCTCTTGAACTTCTGCCTACACTAAATTTCAGCCCTTTAAATGAGATGTATCAGCTTATATAGGACCTTTGTGGTGCAGTGGAGAACCGCATACCTGAGTTCAAATGAAAGCATTACTTGTGGCTATTTTTCCCATATACACAGTTGCACTGTCTCAGAAACCAGCAATGATATGGAGGTACGCAATACTGCTGTCAGGGTCGCAATGGCAGGAATAAAACTGCCCAGTAAATACTTGCCTAGATAAGTTCTGCTTTCGTGGCAGTGGGGCCAAGGCAAAGAGAACAGGAAGAGAAGGTCCCAAGTAAAACAGATTCCTCTACAGCACAGGCAGCGTATATGGTGAGTCAGAAGGTTCGTCCTTATAGGCTTTTTTCCTGCACAGGAAGGATCTCCAAGTGCTTATAAGAGACAAAATAGCTTTTACTCTTCTGAAGCTATGAAATGGAGAAGAGAAGGTATCTGCTCATTGCAGTGCCCCGTAAATGTTCACTATCTCAACAATGCTAGCGTGCACAGAAGCAGAAGGCATTTTCTCCTAGCGTAAAGGGGCAGTGAAGGACTCTGACGGATATGAAGTTGGGCCAGTTCTAGCTTGCCATCTGTTTTACAGTAGGATAAGATGCAACATTGTATTAAAGAGATATTTCAAAGTAACTCCCACCCAAGCATGACTGGAGAGTACCAGTGGGGGCACACCATTCAGCAGTTCTTAGCATGGGCTGTGTGAGAATAGCACTAGATAGCACAACATTATTTAACCTTCAGTGCACTTATTTGGCAGTAGAATAAGTTTTGATTTTCCCATTTATAGAGAATCTGCTGGGAGAAGCAACATATTTCATACTAGCTCTCGCAGTTCCTGAGCAGTGTAATAAAGCAGAGTAATGAATAATACACCCCCTCAGCCCCTGTGCTTTATTACACATTTCTACATGAACTATTTTCAGTATTTTGCCAACAAAATCCTGAAAATCTGCACTGGTGTTTATGAAACTCCAGACCCTATCCTAGCATCCCAACACAAAAGTTCTTCCTCACAGAAGGAACAGTTTCCTTAGTTCTCTTACCTCTTCAGTCAGTATCTACAACTCTTTTTTAGATGTTTTTCATCCGAATAGAGTTTGGTTG
Source organism: Numida meleagris (assembly GCF_002078875.1). Lineage (NCBI taxonomy): Eukaryota > Metazoa > Chordata > Aves > Galliformes > Numididae > Numida > Numida meleagris. The sequence continues at coordinate 19,065,069 of NC_034411.1, forward strand.
GGTTCCATTCTTTTAGGTAGGTGCTCAGCTATTTCATCAGAAAAATCACAAAAAGTCCCACAGAAACTTGGGATATCTGAAGACCTCACACAGGAAGGGTTAGTCCAAAAACAAGGGAAGAGTCAGTACCCTTTCCAAAGATTGTCCAGTGTTTTGTACTGATAAATATTCCTTTGTACTGGGAACTGTTCTGTTGCCCAGTGCATTCTCTTCTTATTTTCCAAAGCTTGAGCACACAGCCTGAGGAATACCAGTTGTTTATTCATCAACAAGAATAGTTTACAATAGTCCATAGCATTGCTAAATGAACTATTGGATTTAATAAGGCCACTCATTTACTTAAAGTTACTCGCATGCTTACATACTTTTCTGAATCAGGGCTTAAGAGAACTGCCTAAAATCACTCTAGATGACTGAGAAGCCAGAACTCCAAACTACTAGTTCTGTGCATTAACCGCAAAATTATCTCTCCCCTCCTGGGAGATTCAAGCTCAGTCCGTTTCAAAATGAGCACTACTGAATGATGGATGAATGAAATGGTACACATAAAAATAACTGTGATCAGAAGTTTTCCCTCAAACTAAACATTAGCACAGACACATCTGATGTTTCCATTTGAACATTTCCATTGCTTTAAAATTATTTTCCATGTTCATGTACATCTCGATTCTGGCCCAAGCCAGAAGGTGAAATGCCAAAACACTCTACGAAAGGATATCTTTGTGGTCCAAGTTCAAGCATTCAATGCTGAAAATCTTGCAACAAAGCTTGTTCTCACAAGCTTAGCAGCCAAGTCTTGAAGTTTTCAAGTGCTTAGATAGTATGAAGCCAGATCCTCAATTTCAATGGAAATATACCTCTTTGAGCCAGATGAGACTCTTGTCCTAACACATATTTAGTGACTTTCTAATCCACTGTTACTCTACTACCTGTGTAGTTTTTTTTTTTTTTTTTTTAACTCTGTTTCTACTGCAGTGTTTCAACTGTGTAGAAAACATGCATCGAATTATGCTGAAGCCTGTGTACCTCCATGGAATATTGTCTCCGAAAAGATATAGACAAGGAAGCCTGTAAGCACTAAATAGCATCCTAGGAGCAAAGACAAATACAGAACTAAGCAGATTCATTATATTAAAAACTTTCATTTTAAAAATTTATTGTGTGGCTTATTAATCAGAGTAAACTTTTGCAGTGCTGATGGTAAACATTTTGACTGAGCAAGGATCCAGCTCCTGCATCAATGAACACTGCACCACATGAGCAATCTGCTCTAACTTTTTCCCACCCAATACACACACAAAAAAAGAAACTCCAACTTTGAAGAACTGTCAGCTTCTCTTGTAAACTGGTATGAAATACCAATGAAGTATGTGTGGTTAGATCAACAAGTTTGGCCTGCTTTGGTGGTGGCATGGCCAGGTATGGAGGAGAAAGTTGGAAGCATACAAGGAGGCAATAGGCAGAATGCCTGTGCTTGTGGTATCTGCAATAGCTTCTTTTTACCTGTACTCAGTCCAGATCCATGGCTGTTCATAACAGTAATACACACACAATATTTCTTGCGTAGCTGCTGAATAATATTTACTGTTGGACCATAACAAGCTGGGGAGAGAGTGGAGAAAATATTTCAGAGAAAAAAAGATTTCTGGCACAAACAAATACATACATGTTGAGCATCCCAGGGTAAATACAGAGTTAAAGACTTCCTGTGCATTTGCATCATAAGCATATCTTTGTAAATGAATCCAGGGCCATTTTTCTTTTCCTTCTTTTAGACGAAGTGAAAATGTACATGAACACACAGAATCTTCTGCTTCAAACGTTATTTGTACTACCTAATATTGCTAAGCAGAAGAAGTGAAAGAGACTGGGTTACTAAAGCCACCAAAGTGGATTCTGGCTGCACCCTTACGTTTACAGAAGCAGCTTGGCACCCACCAAACAGAAATCACAGGCATGCAGAAAGGAGCTGGTCTTAATGCTGCAAATGTGTTTATACTGGAACTCAAAATAAATAGGGAATAATGTGTCCTGTGTGTGCTAAGCAAGCCTATGACACCAACAAATTGAGCTGTTTTGGAAAATGCTGCCTGGGGAAACTTTAGCACTAAGCTTTGAAAGGAATGGAGCCAGAAGTGGGGGGGTGTGAGGGGGGAGGGAAAGAGAAAGAAAGAAAGAAAAAAAAAACAAAAAACAACACCAACAAATAACCCAGAACACATTTTAAGTCTGTGCATATGCTAGAAGAAAACCTTAAGTTAAACAGCTTGGTTTTGGGCAACACACAGATCTTCACCACTTTGTAGCTCATTAAAACGTTCAGAGTTCCCAAGACCATAAAAAATCATCAGGCACTTAAACACACATCTTATTCAGCAAGAGTCAAGAAGTTTTGTACATTTTTACAGAGGTTGAGATTGAGCTGTTTAAGGAGGTTTAATAACTTGGAACTATAATGGTAATCAGACTGTCTGAAACAAACACCCTCGACTGACTGCCTTGTTAATTCCTAGTCCTGATAGATTAGATAGAAGACAGAGAAGGGTTGTGTTTGTAGTTTCTGTAATTAAATGAATTTTGATGGGGAACACTAGCAAAGTAAAACTAGGCAAAATAAAATTAGATTCTGCACAAGGGCCCTTTGTCCTTTTCTAGAAATGCCTCTGTGCTGCAATTCTATAGCCCCAGAAAAGCACAGTGAGCACAATAGTAATCAAACCCAAACGTGCTCATTTTTTTGATGAAAATGTGTAGTAGGTGTAACAAAGGAACTCCTAAAACCATTTTTTCTAGGGTTCTGAGAAAACTTTGATGCCATGCATTATGAACACATGTACACAATAAACATCATAGTGTTAGAAAAAGAGTTCTGATAAGGTGTGAAGTTTCCACACCTCCTAAACCTATAAAGGGGATGTAGAGTGCTTGTCAGGTTTTTCATAGAATTTCTATAAATTCTTCCCTTCAGACTGTAGTCTAAAGATTATTTTGCTATGTTGCCTTAAACAGTGTTCTTCTTTTTGGGCAGGACTCTTGAGACCAGCATTTGAACTTGTGCTACTGTCCTGATGCATCTTGTACAGTCACTCAATCATAACCCTCAAATCTGAGAAGAAAAAGCAACTGGTAAATCCCAGTGGTCAGTATCATTAGAAGTGACTTGAGGAAAAATGCATTTCTTACTTACTCCTTTAAATGAGCTGTGAAAACCCGCTATGCACCGTGAGTCCACTGTATAGTGTCAAGGTACAGGATTAAACACTGAACATTTCTTCTGCACTCCCACAAATTCTAAATGGAATTGTGCAGACACATAGGTTGTGCCCTTCACATGTTTAGCCTGAATCCCTACATTTGTTCTAATTCTACAGGTCATGCCTGGGATCAAGTAGCTAGTGGCAAAGGCTGCCAATATGTGGTGGCATTTTCCTAATATACAGGAAATGTATTTCTACTTGCAACCCAAGCCTATCACACCTTAGACAGTTTGAGTCTGGTTTACAATTGCTGTTAATACAATTATGATTATTAAATAATATCGTATTTCATACTTATTAGAATATATGTAAAGATAATATAAATTAACATAGATTCTGTTTTCTATTTATATTGTGATTTTATATCCTTAGGTTTATTACATGGCTATTATACTCAAAATATCATTGTTATTTCACTGACTGAGATTTTACTCCCTATCACAGTTTTGTGGATGAAGTTCCCATTCCTGTGATTGAGGAAAATTCATGCCTATGACATTTTAAAATGTACATGCAGATGTTCACACATGCTAGCAAAGACAACATATCACCTCATGAACAGGTTTTATACAGCTGGTGGCAGGAAAAATTAGCTGGCATGTTACTTACAGATAAATTTGATTTTAACTACATCCCATATTTTACAGATATAACTATCTTCCAGGTACTTTAAAAAGTATTGGATACCTTTTAAACATGAACATTTTTTTGAATTCAAGCTATTTCTTTTACATTAACTACTACATACATGTTAATATCACATCGTCCTCCATCGTTTTGGCTTCTTTCCATTGTTTAGTTCAGTTTTATTTTCTGTTTCCAACAGTCAAGATCTTTTAACAGACTTTTTTTTTTTGTGTCCTGTATCTACCTTACCATCTTCTCTCACTGCTTTTGGGTCTTGTTTCTATAAAGGTCAGTTTGGTCTGGATTCTAACCTTAGTATAGTTTAGTAACCTTTAGTACAGGTTATTTAACTTACAAGATTCTTCCTTATGCATACTTCTTACACAAAAGGATACAGGTTCGGAGGAACCATTTTACCACAGTTTTCTTTCAAACTCAGATACTGCTGAATATCTAACAACAGTTTCTAATTGCAATTTCATACTATAAATTTTCCTATTTTCCTCTAAGAAACAACACATCTTTTCTATTAAAGATGAAAGACAAGGAATTCTGCAGTAGAGATAACGGAAAAGAACACTGGTAATGGTTATTCATTATTTTACCTAGCCTTCTGGGTGATTGAATCTTCCATGCCTGATATTGAAAATGAGAGATTCTCTTTCCTTGACACACAATTAAATACTTTCGACTGCAAAACCTCCTTCTACTATGGGCTTTTAGGCCCCCAACTTTTGTCCTTACTCAACTGGGAAGGAAGCCTACATTACTTTACAGAAGCAAACAATCACATATGTGGATATGGGAAAGCTTCTTTGTCAGACACTGTCTCCAGAATTTCCGAAGATGCCATACCTCTTTGAACAATTCTCATTGTTTCTCTCTAAACTAATATACAGTTTTATCCCCTGAAAACTCTGAGCTAGAAAAGAGAATTGATACTGCCTGCAATTTTCCCCCAATATTCCGCTATACTTTTTGTTCTCCACCAGATTCTACCCTGACCCCTATATAGCTGCCTGATTTTTTTTTCTTTTTTTGAGTTCCTATTGATGGTGTTGGTAAAAAACATTGTTCATTGGTTAGTGTCTATGTAGGGCCCTGGCAGCATGTTTGTTTCTCATTAAGTTAGACATTTCACAATTCCCAACAAAACATAATTTTCTGGAAGAACTTAGTTTAACAAGGAACTACTGTAACAAAACCACAAGGCCTGCCATGTACTCTTAGGCTATATTTTACTTTTTGCCAGTTTCTTTTCTTACTCTAAACATCATTAGGATGTAATCTTTTTCCTAGAAAATACTACTTTTTCCCCTTCTTAGCAGAACATACATTCACACGACAAAGCTGTCGGTCACTTCAAGAATTTTTCTTGTAATAAGAACAACAAGGCTCTTCACATTCTCTCTAAGCAACAATAACTTTAGTAAATCACTGTCAGTTTTCCATTTTTTGAAATTAAAGAAGCATTGAAAATTAAAAAAGAAGAGAAAGTAGGCAACATAAGGATAAGTCAAGCAAGAATAAATCATAAAATGTAGACTGTAAAGCAGCCTTCTCATTTCTCTTTCAGTCTAACCAGGCCCAGGGCCCGGTTTTCTTTCCAGCTGCCTAGTGGTGCACTCTCACAACCCCTTGATTATACCCTTTGCTTCTACATCTTTCTTACCTCATTATTCCAGTTCGTTTCACCTGCTTTGACCACAAAGCACAGCTGAATTAGGTGTTAACCTCTAGACTTCCATTTTCTGAGCTCTGCATATTGTCACATGAAAAGAATGATCCAGAGATATGTAGACTCCACGTGGAAAACTGGGCTTTCATAAAACAGTTGTGTCATGAAAAGTTCTTAGCTAAATATCTGAAAAAACTATTTTTTAAGTTAATAAAAGCTGAAAAGGAGAATAATTTGCTAGTTCATTTCCAGGAGATTTGAATATCATCAAGCTGATAGCTATCATTGAGGATATAATTCCTCCTTATTATCCAGAGCACAATCATTACACAGACAGGCTTCCCCTGCTTGTTTCACAAAGACCTCGCCTCTTGGTAGGAAGATAATCTACATTGATAAAAAACTGCAGTTTCTGCTGTGCTTACAGAAATGAATTAGAAGAGTCCTAAAGGAAAAAACACAACCACAAATCTCAAAGGATATCCATAGAAAATATGATTCCACCATTTCAAGTCAAATACAATAAACCTTTAGAAGATGAAGAGAACGACTGAAAAGGATAAGACAAACCTCATACTCTTCAAACTTCTATGGACGTTATATCTTGCCTTTGCACTGAAAGTCTTAGGTCACATGTCAAATACTATGGCCAGGATCTATCACATAAGATTCATTCTCTACTCCTCACATGCTAAGAAAGGCTGAACACATTTTGAGTACTCTATGAAGTTTTACCTCTGTGGAAGCCTGAGCCACCAACTAACATAGAACAGGTATACTTAAACAAACTCACTCTCTCACTAACTCTCTCTCTCTCTCTCACTAACTCTCTCTCTCTCTCTCACTAACTCTCTCTCTCTCTCTC